>NW_027258823.1:10000-52540 GCF_045791955.1 Oncorhynchus clarkii lewisi | reverse complement strand
TTCAATCAGGTTCTGACAGCACAAATACTCAGTAAGGTTCTCACAGCACAGACTCAGTAAGGTTCTGACAGCACAAAGACTCAGTAAGGTTCTCACAGCACAGACTCAATCAGGTTCTGACAGCACAAAGACTCAGTAAGGTTCTCACAGCACAGACTCAATAAGGTTCTGACAGCACAAAGACTCAGTAAGGTTCTCACAGCACAGACTCAGTAAGGTTCTGACAGCACAAAGACTCAGTAAGGTTCTCACAGCACAGACTCAATCAGGTTCTGACAGCACAAAGACTCACTAAGGTTCTCACAGCACAAAGACTCACTAAGGTTCTCACAGCACAGACTCAATCAGGTTCTGACAGCACAAAAACTCAATAAGGTTCTCAATGTTGTTGCAGCTGATCACTTTTGTCTGCCATGAACTGGAGTTTGGCATGTTAGTTTATCTTGGACCATTGGCTTGACAACGCAAAATTTGCAGAAGGAAAGTAGGACATTTGAAGTTCTGAATATTCCCTCTTAAACTTCTGATAAAGGTTCTGAATTGTGCCATTCAAGAAGCGCTTCTGGTTTTTCTTCTTGTTCCTCGTTAGTGTGTCCTTTCCCCCTGTTGTTGTTCTGCTGTTGTCGTCACGTTCATAGAATCGAGTGATTTTCTCTTCTGTGGCAGTGCTAATTCTGTTACACATTTTCCCTCATTGCTTTTGCTGAAAATTCACATTTTCTTTTTGCATTTTGAAACAATCAAATCCTTCTCAGGTTCTTCGGAGTTCATTTACTGTTTTGTCTTTGTCTTTGGGGAATCTTGTCTCTTCATTTTGTTCATCAGTCGATCATACTTTTTTTTGTATTTCTCAGCTTTCCGTAAAGCATTATCAAGTTTGACATTTGTCATACTAAGATCTCTGTATGCTTTTGAGCGACCTCTTCCAACCTTTTTCCTTCCAGCAAGTATTTGACTTCTCATTCTTGTTGCATACGACGAGGAAGGGGTATCAGGGTGTCAGGGGCAGGTAAGTCAGGGGCAGGTAAGTCAGGGGCAGGTAAGTTAGGGGCAGGTAAGTCAGGGGCAGGTAAGTCAGGGGCAGGTAAGTTAGGGGCAGGTAAGTCCGGGGCAGGTAAGTCCGGGGCAGGTAAGTTAGGGGCAGGTAAGTCAGGGGCAGGTAAGTCAGGGGCAGGTAAGTCAGGGGCAGGTAAGTCAGGGGCAGGAAAGTCAGGGGGCAGGTATGTTAGCCTCATGTTCTGGCTGCAAGTCATCTGGTGACTGAGGTGGTATGTTGCCTGATAGGTAGGTCTCCATTGCAACTGTTCTCTTTAAAGTCTGTCTTCTATTCCGTTGGTTACATTTCCATCTCTTGTTTCTTTGTTCTCGTTTTGTAAGCTCAGAGATAGATATAACTTCTCCCTGTCTGTTTCCTTCCAGTATCTCTCCCTGTCTGTTTCCTTCCAGTATCTCTACCTGACTGTTTCCTTCCAGTATCTCTCCCTGTCTGTTTCTTTCCAGTATCTCTCCCTGTCTGTTTCCTTCCAGTATCTCTCCCTGTCTGTTTCCTTCCAGTATCTCTCCCTGTCTGTTTCTTTCCAGTATCTCTCCCTGTCTGTTTCTTTCCAGTATCTCTCCCTGTCTGTTTCTTTCCAGTATCTCTCCCTGTCTGTTTCCTTCCAGTATCTCTCCCTGTCTGTTTCCTTCCAGTATCTCTCCCTGTCTGTTTCCTTCCAGTATCTCTCCCTGTCTGTTTCTTTCCAGTATCTCTCCCTGTCTGTTTCTTTCCAGTATCTCTCCCTTTTTTAAATTCAACATTTCTCCTACAAATTTAAAAAATTATAGCCAGTTTGGAAATGACTAACAATTAAAACATTCTCTACACAAGCAATATTTACCTCGATGTATTAATGTTTTCTCATAGAAAAACATAGTAGAAGCTTAGAAGTCTGGGTCAGGGACAAGGGCAAAATAGTGAAATTGAAGTATAAAATGCATCTGAAAAGTAGCTGAAATACTTGATAGAGAGCTGTTCAAAAAACGTCTGGGATGATTCCAGATTGAATTTAACATACAAATATTTTTTTATTTTGTATAAAATCCCCAAAATATACCAGAGGAAAAAGAGGCGCCAGTAGTTGCAGAAGCACCCATCTACAGTATCTATAGTATCTACAGTATCTATAGTATCTACAGTACCTACAGTATCTATAGTATCTACAGTATCTATAGTATCTACAGTATCTATAGTATCTACAGTACCTACAGTATCTATAGTATCTACAGTATCTACAGCCCCACTACAGTATCTCAGTATCTATAGTATCTACAATATCTATAGTATCTACAGTACCTACAGTATCTACAGCCCCACTACAGTATCTCAGTATCTATAGTATCTACAATATCTATAGTATCTACAGTACCTACAGTATCTATAGTATCTACAGTATCTACAGCCCCCTACAGTATCTCAGTATCTATAGTATCTACAGTATCTATAGTATCTACAGTACCTACAGTATCTACAGCCCCACTACAGTATCTCAGTATCTATAGTATCTACAATATCTATAGTATCTACAGTACCTACAGTATCTATAGTATCTACAGTATCTATAGTATCTACAGTACCTACAGTATCTCAGTATCTATAGTATCTACAGTATCTATAGTATCTACCATATCTATAGTATCTACAGTACCTACAGTATCTACAGCCCACTACAGTATCTCAGTATCTATAGTATCTACCATATCTATAGTATCTACAGTACCTACAGTATCTACAGCCCCCCTACAGTATCTCAGTATCTATATCTACAATATACAGTGGGGAGAACAAGTATTTGACACACTGCCGATTTTGCAGGTTTTCCTACTTACAAAGCACGTAGAGGTCTGTAATTTTTATCATAGGTACATTTCAACTGTGAGAGACGGAATCTAAAACAAAAAATCATTGTATGATTTTTAAGTAATTCCTTTACATTTTATTGCATGACATAAGTATTTGATCACCTACCAACCAGTAAGAATTCCGGCTCTCACAGACCTGTTAGTTTTTCTTTAAGAAGCCCTCCTGTTCTCCACTCATTACCTGTATTAACTGCACCTGTTTGAACTCGTTACCTGTATAAAAGACACCTGTCCACACACTCAATCAAACAGACTCCAACCTCTCCACAATGGCCAAAACCAGACAGCTGTGTAAGGACGTCAGGGATAAATTGTAGACCTGCACATGGCTGGGATGGGCTACTGGACAATAGGCAAGCAGCTTGGTGAGAAGGCAACAACTGTTGGCGCAATTATTAGAAAATGGATGAAGTTCAAGATGACGGTCAATCACCCTCGGTCTGGGGCTACATGCAAGATCTCACCTTGTGGGGCATAAATTATCATGAGGAAGGTAAGGGATCAGCTATAGTATCTACAGTATCTATTGTATCTATTGTCTCTCAGTATCTATAGTGTCTCAGTATTTACAGCATCTACAGTATCTACAGTATCTCAGTATCTACATAATCTATGGTATCTATAGTATCTACAGTATCTACAGTATCTCAGTATCTACATAATCTATAGTATCTCAGTATTTACAGTATCAACAGTATCTCTATCACCGTATCTACAGTATCTGTGTATCATAGTATCTACAGTATCTACAGTATCTACAGTATTTACAGTATCTCAGCATCTACAGTATCTACAGTATCTACAGTATCTATAGTATCTACAGTATCTACAGTATCTACAGTATTTACAGTATCTCAGCATCTACAGTATCTACAGTATCTACAGCACCTATAGTATCTCAGCATCTACATTATCTACAGTTTTTACAGTATCTCAGCATCTACTGCATCTACAGTATCTACAGTATCTACAGTATCTATAGTATCTACAGTATCTATAGTTTCTTAGTATTTACAGTATCTCAGCATCTACAGCATCTAAAGTATCTACAGTATCTACAGTATCAACAGTATCTACAATATCTCAGTACCTACAGCATCTCAGTATCTACAGCATCTACAGTATATATAGTATATAAGTATCTATAGTATCTCAGTATCTACAGTGTCTACATTATCGACCGTATCTACAGTATCTATAGTATCTATATTATCTCAGTATCTACAGCATCTACAGTATCTACAGTATCTCAGTATGTATATTATCTAAGTATCTAAAATATCTACAGTATCTATAGTATATCAGTATCTTCAGTATATCAGTATCTATAGTATCTACAGTATCTCAGTATCAATAGTATATCAGTGTCTACAGTATCTACAGTATCTAAGTATCTACAGTATCTATAGTATCTACAATATCTCAGTATGTATTGTATCTAAGTATCTACAGTATCTACAGTATCTACTGCATCTGTAGTATATCCGTATCTACAGTATCTACAGTATCTACTGCATCTGTAGTATATCCGTATCTACAGTATCTACAGTATCTACAGTATCTACTGCATCTGTAGTATATCCGTATCTACAGTATCTACAGTATCTACAGTATCTATAGTATCTCAGTATCTACAGTATCTACAGTATATATAGTATATCAGTATCTACAATATCTATAGTATCTACAGTACCTACAGCATCTACAGTACCTACAGTATCTACAGTATCTATAGTATCTCAATATCTACAGTATCTATAGTATCTCAGTATCTACAGTATCTACAGTATATATAGTATATCAGTATCTACAGCATCTACAGTATCTACAGTATCTACAGTATATATAGTATATCAGTATCTACAGCATCTACAGTATCTATAGTATCTACAGTATATATAGTTTATCAGTATCTACTGTATCTACAGTATCTCAGTACCTACAGTATCTACAGTATCTACAGTATATATAGTATATCAGTATCTGCAGTATCTAAGTATCTACAGTATCTACCGTATCTGTAGTATATCAGTATCTACAGTATCTACAGTATCTAAGTATCTGCAGTATCTACAGTATCTATAGTATCTACAGTGTCTATAGTATCTATAGTATCTACAGTATATCAGTATCTACAGTATCTATAGTATCTACAGTAACTACATTATCTATAGAATCTACAGTATCTACATTATCTATAGAATCTACAGTATCTACAGTATCTATAGTATGTACATTATCTATAGTATGTGCATAACTACATTATCTATAGTACCTACATTATCTATAGTATCTACAGTGTCTACATTATCTATAGTATCTACATTATCTCAGTATCTACAGTATCTATGGTATCTACATTATCTATACTATCTACAGTATCTACATTATCTATAGTATCTACATTATCTACAGTATATATAGTATATCAGTATCTACAGTATCTAAAGTATCTATCGACATGATCTATAGTATCTACAGTATCTATAGTATCTACAGTAACTACATTATCTATATAATCTACAGAGTCTACAGTATCTATAGTATCTACACTATCTATAGTATCTACAGTTCCTACATTATCTATAGTATCTACAGTATCTATAGAATCTACAGTAGCTACAGTATCTATAGTAACTACAGTATATCAGTATCTACAGTATCTACAGTATCTATAGTATCTACAGTATCTATAGTATCTACAGTAACTACATTATCTGTAGAATCTACAGTATCTACATTATCTATAGAATCTACAGTATCTACAGTATCTATAGTATGTACATTATCTATAGCATGTACAGAACTACATTATCTATAGTACCTACGTTATCCATAGTATCTAGTGTCTACATTATCTATAGTATCTACACTATCTATAGTATCTACACTATCTATAGTATCTACATTATCTCTGTATCTACAGTATCTATGGTATCTACATTATCTATAGTATCTACAGTATCTATAGTATCTACATTATCTACAGTATATATAGTATATCAGTATCTGCAGTATCTAAGTATCTACAGTGTCTACAGTATCTACCGTATGTGTAGTATCTACAGTATCTCAGTATCTACATGATCTACATTAGCTATATTATCTACGGTATCTACAGTATCTACACTATCTACATTATCTCAGTATCTACAGTATTTCAGTATTTACATTAACTACAGTATCTAGTATCTAGTATTAACAGTATTAACAGTATCTCAGTATCTACATTATCTATAATATTTCAGTATCTCATCCACGGTATCTATTTTATCTACAGTATCTACAAAAAATATTGACATTTTCTAGGGTCTACATTCTCTATCGTATCTACAGTATCTCAGTATTTACATTATCTATAGTATCTCAGTATCTACAGTATGTCAGTATCTACAGGATCACATTAGCTACAGTTTCAACAGTCTGTACATTATCCCATTATCTTCATCCTCCTCCCCTTCACAACTGCAGATGTTTACAATTCATTAATTGTTTGGTTGATTGATTGGCTCATTTGTTGATTGATCACTCACTCTTGCCCTTGTTGTGGGTGTTGCAATAGTTGATGCAGCATCTGGCTCTGTTGCAGGTCCTGGCAACTCCCACTGGAGGTGGGACCAATGGGGTACTGCGAGATCATTGGCTCAGGCTTTAGGTACATGTCCCGGTGCATGTTTGGATAGCCATGGCCATGCGGGGGGAGCGGCGGCGAGGTCATGTGACACATGTTCTCTGGTGTCATGGTCCTCAGCATGTGAGTGTCTGGAAGACAGGAAGAAAGACAAGAAGGAAGACAGGGAGGAAGACAGGAAGACAGGGAGGAAGACAGGGAGGAAGACGGGGAGAAAGGCAGGGAGGAAGACATTTTTATGCAGTATTATCAAGTTCTGCCTGTTCTGATCATCATACTGTATCATCTGATGGGACAGTGCCTTAGACCGCTGTGCCTTCGGGAAGTATTCAGGCACCTTGACTTTTCCCACATTTTGTTACGTTATGGCCTTATTCTAAAAGGGATTACTATACACACAATACTCCATAAAGACAAAGCGAAAATAGGTTTTTATAAAAAAAAAAAATTGACATTATTTACATAAGTATTCAGATCCTTTGATATGAGACTCGAACTTGAGCTCAGGTGCATCCTGTTTCGATTGATCATCCTTGAGATGTTTTTAAATTCAATTGAATGGACATGATTTGGAAAGGCGCACGCCTGTCTATATAAGTTCCCACAGTTCACAGGGCATGTCAGAGCAAAAACCAAGCCATGTGGTCATAGGAATTGTCCGTAGAGGGTCGAGACAGGATTGTGTCAAGGCACAAATCTGGGGAAGGGTACCAAAACATTTCTGCAGCATTGAAGGTCCCCAAGAACACAGTGGCCTCCATCATTCTGAAATGGAAGACGTTTAGAACCACAAAGACTCTTCCTAGAGCTGGCCGCCCGGTCAAACTGAGCAATCAGAGGAGAAGGGCCTTGGTCAGGGAGGTGACCTAGAACCTGATGGTCCCTCTGTGGAGATGGGAGAACCTTCCAGAAGGACAACCATCTCTGCAGCACTCCACCAATCATGTCTTTATGGTAGAGTGACCAGACGGAAGCCACTCCTAAGTAAAAGGCTCATGACAGCCCGCTTGGAGTTTGCCAAAAGGCACCTAAAGGACACTGACTATGAGAAACAAGATTTAACTCCTTGGCCTGAATGCCTAGTGTCTTTTCCAGAGGAAACCTGACATTATCCCTACGTTGAAGCATGATGGTGGCAACATCATGCTGTGGGATGTTTTTCAGCAGCAGGGACTGGGAGACTAGTCAGGATCGAGGCAATGATGAACTTAGCAAAGTACTTAGAGATCATTGATGAAAACCTGCTCCAGAGCATTCAGGACCTCAGACTGGGGCGAAGGTTCACCTTCTAACAGGACAACGACCTGTTTGAAAATTCTGAAAACCTGTGCTTTATTTTGTCATTATGGGGTATTGTGTTTAGATTGATGAGGAAAAAAATACAAAGTATTCCATTTTAAGGCTGTGACGTAACAAAATGTGGAAAAAGTCAAGGGGTCTGAATGGACGAAGGCACCGTCCATAAACATCTATGTGCATATACAATAGAAGTTCCTAGTCCTGGTTATCACTGAGTCTGATAACTTGATCCAAATACACTGAAGACAGACACAGGGTCAAACCAGCGTTCTTTGTCCAGTGTAAAAACTCCTTAGTCCTTGCCGATGACAAGCATACTCATAACATGATGCAGCCACCACCATGTTTGAAAAAATGAAGTGTAGTACTCAGTGATGTGTTGTGTTGGATTTGCCCCAAACATAACACTTTGTAAGAAACATAATGTTAATTTCTTTGCCACATTTTTTGCAGTATTTCTTTAGATGCATGTTTTGGAATGTTTTTATTCTGTCCTTTTTATTCTGTACAGGATTCCTTCTTCTCACTCTGTCAATTAGGTTAGTATTGTGGAGTTACTACAATATTATTAATCCATTCTCAGTTTTCTCCTTTCACAACCATTAACTTAAACTTTGTAACTGTTTTAAAATGGTGAATTCCCTGAGGGGTTTACTTCCTTTCCGACACCTGTATCTTTGTAGTGGAAGGACACCTGTATCTTTGTGGTGGAAGGACACCTGTATCTTTGTAGTGACTGGGTGTATTGATACACCATCCAAAGTGTAATTAATAACTGCTCAAAGGGATATTAATGTCTGCTTTTTATTTTATTTTTTTATTTCACCTTTATTTAACCAGTTAGTCCAGTTGAGAACAAGTTCTCATTTACAACTGCGACCTGGCCAAGATAAAGCAAAGCAGTGCAACACAAACAACAACACAGAGTTACACATGGAGTAAACAAATATACAGTCAATAACACAATAGAAAAAGTATATATACAGTGTGTGCAAATGAGGTAAGGAGGTAAGGCAATAAATAGGCCATAGTAGCGAAGTAATTACAACTTAGCAAATGAACACTGGAGTGATAGATGTGCAGATGATGATTTGCAAGTAGAAATACTGGAAATACTGGTGTGCAGAAGAAAAGTAAATAAAACAATATGGGGATCAGGTAGGTAGATTGGATGGCTATTTACAGATGGGCTATTTACAGATGGGCTGTGTACAGTTGCAGTGAACGGTAAGCTGCTCAGATAGCTGATGCTTAAAGTTAGTGAGGGAGATATAAGTCTCCAACTTCAGCAATTTTTGCAATTCGTTCCAATCATTGGCAGCAGAGAACTGTAAGGAAAGGCGGCCAAAGGAAGTGTTGACTTTGGGGATGACCAGTGAAATACACCTGCTGGAGCGCGTGCTACGGGTGGGTGTTGTTATGGTGACCAGTGAGCTGAGATAAGGCGGAGCTTTACCTAGCAAATACTTATAGATGACCTGGAGCCAGGCGACGAATATGCAGCGAGGGCCAGCCGACGAGAGCATACAGGTCGCAGTGTTAGGTTGTTGACGGGGCTTTGGTGACAAAACGGATGGCACTGTGATAGACTGCATCCAGTTTGCTGAGTAGAGTGTTGGAGGCTATTTTGTAAATGACATCACCAAAGTCGAGGATCAGTACGATTGTCAGTTTTACGAGGAAGCAGATTCTAGATTTAATTTTGGATTGGAGATGTTTAATATGAGTCTGGAAGGAGAGTTTGCAGTCTAACCAGACACCTAGGTATTTATAGTTGTCCACATATTCTAAGTCATGATTTTTTTTTACCAATAGGTGACCTTCTTTGTGAAGCATTGGAAAACCTCCCTGGTCTTTGTGGTTGAATCTCTATATAAAATTCACTGCTCGACTGAGGGACCTTACAGATAATTGTGTAGGGTACAGAGATGAGGCAGTCATTAAAACATCTGGTTAACACTGTTATTACACACAGTCCACTTTTTACTCCTGAACGTATTTAGGGTTGCCACAAGAAAGGAGTTAAATACTTAATGACTCAAGACAATTCAGCTTTTACTTTTTTAAATTAAGTTGTAAACATTTCTAAAAACATAAATCTAAATCTAAATGTAACAAAATGTGGAAAAAGTGAAAAGGGTGTGAATACAATCTGAAGGCCCTGTGTTTATCCAATACAGAAATACAGTGCTATCATTTTAATTCTGTCTCATCTCGTTGGTAATCAGGGCAGGTTCCCTCCACCTTAGGCTAATGGTACTTTCCATTGTTTCTTCCTGGAGGTCTGCCAATCAGATAACACCTTCCACACCTTCTCACTGATGGGAAAGACCAACACGGGTGTGTGTGAGGGTCAGGACGTAAGAACGTTGTGTTGACACTTGTAGACTACTTGTGTTGCCTTCTACAACTTGCATTGGAATGCAGAAAGATACATATCATTTCAGTGAGAAATATACTGTAGGTAATCCAGCTATTATGTGAATATTTCAGAGTTCCATCAGGTATTTAACATAGCAGCCTACATGCAAAAATATTACAGTACAATACAATACTGTAGTAGCCCTCGACCATGTAGTATTTACTATGGAATTTTGTAGTACTCGGTCCTCCTTCTCCTGTAGTCCACAATCATCTCCTTTGTCCTGATCACGTTGAAGGAGAGGTTGTTGTCCTGGCACCACACTGCCAGGTCTCTGACCTCCCTATAGGCTGTCTCATCGTTGAGGGAGAGGTTGTTGTCCTGGTAACACACTGTCAGGTCTCTGACCTCCTCCCTATAGGCTGTCTCATCGTTGTCTGTGATCAGGCCTACCACTGCCTAAACTTAATGATGGTGTTGGAGTCGTGCTTGGCCACGCAGTCATGGATGAACAGGGAATACAGGAGGGGACAGAGCATGCACCCCTGAGGGGCCCCCGTGTTGAGGATCAGCATGGCAGATGTGTTGTTACCTATGCTTTTTAATTTTTTAATTTTTAATTTTACCTTTAGTTAACTAGGCAAGTCAGTTAAGAACAAATTCTTATTTTCATTGAGGGCCTAGGAACAGTGGGTTATCTGTCTGTTCCGGTTACTAGTTCAACTCTCTAACCACTAGGCTACCCTGAGCCACCAGGAGGCAGCTCGTCAGTAAGTCCAGGATCCAGTTGCGGAGGGAGGTGTTTAGTCCCAGGGTCCTTGGCTTTGTGATGAACTTCGTGGGCACTATGGTGTCGAACATTGAGCTGTTGTCAATGAACAGCATTCTCACATAGGTGTTCCTTTTGTCCAGGTGGTAAAGGGCAGTGTGGAGTGCAATAGAGACTGCAATCATCTGTGGATCTGTTGGGGCGGTATGCGAATTTGAGTGGGTCTAGGGTTTCCGGGATGACGTTGATGATGTGAGCTATTACCAGCCTTTCAAAGCACTTCATGGCTACAGACGTGAGAACTACAGGGCGGTAGTCATTTAGGCAGGTTACCTTCGCTTTCTTGGGCACAAGGACAATGGTGGTCTGCTTGAAACATGTAGGTATTACAGACTCAGGGAGAGGTTGAAAATGTCAGTGAAGACTTACCAGTTTGTCCGCCCATGCTCACAGTACATGTCCTGGTAATCCGTCTGGCCCCGTGGCCTTGTGAATGTTAACCGGTTTAATGGTCTTGCACACATCGTCCAGAATAGCTGGTGCTCTCATACATTCAGTGTTGTTTGCCTCGAAGCGAGCATAAAAGGCATTTAGCTCATCTGGTAGGCTCGCGTCACTGTGCAGCTCGCGGCTGGGTTTCCCTTTGTAGAACGTAATAGTTTTCAAGTCCTGCCACATCCGACGAGCATCAGATCCGGTGTAGTAGGATTCAATCTTAGTCCTGTGTTGATGCTTTACCTGTTTGATGGTTCATCTGAGGGCATAGCGGGATTTCTTATACGTGTCTGGATTAGTATCCCGCTCCTTGAAAGGGGCAGCTCTAGCCTTGAGCTCATTGCGAATGTTGCCTGTAATCCATGGCTTCTCGTTGGGTTATGTACGTACGGTCACTGTGGGGTCAATGTTGTCGACACAGTGCATTTGGAAAGTATTCAGACCCCTTGACCTTTTCCACATTTTGTTAGGTTACAGCCTTCATCTAAAATGGATTCAATTGTTTTTTTCCTTCATAAATCTACACACAATACCCTATAATGACAAAACAAAAACAAGTTTATATTTTTTGCAAATGTATTACAAATAAAAAAACAGAAATATCATATTTACATTTTCAGACCCTTTACTCAGTACATTGTTGAAGCACCTTTGGCAGCGACAACAGCCTCAAATCTTCTTGAGTATGACGCTACAAGCTTGGCACACCTGTATTTGAAGTTTCTCCCATTCTTTCCCAACAGATCGTCTCAAGCTTAGTCAGGTTGGATGGGGAGCGTCGCGCTGCACAGCTTTTTTCAGTTTTCTCCAGAGATATCCGATCAGGTTCAAGTCCGGGCTCTGGCTGGGCCACTCAAGGACATTCAGAGACTTGTCCCGAATCCACTTCTGCATTTTCTTGGTTCTGTGCATTGGGTCCTGAGAACTCTGGAGCAGGTTTTCATCAAGGATCTCTCTGTACTTTGCTCCGTTCATCTTTCCCTGCCACTGAAAAACATCCCCACAGCATGATGCTGCCACCCCCATGCTTCACCGTAGGAATGGTGCCATGTTTCTTCCAGATGTGATGCTTGATATTTAGGCCAAAGTGTTCAATCTTGGTTTCATCAGACCAGAGAATCTTGTTTCTGAGTCTTTAGTTGCCTTTTGGCTGTCATATGCCTTTTACAGAGGAGTGGCTTCTGTGTGGCCACTCTACCATAAAGACATGATTGGTGATTCCATCTCCACAGAGGATCGCTGGAGCTCTGTCAGAGTGACCATCGGGTTCTTGGTCACTTCCCTGACCAAGGCCCTTCTCCCCAGATTGCTCAGTTTGGCCGGGCGGCCAGCTCTAGGAAGAATCTTAGTGGTTCCAAACTTCTTCCATTTAAGAATGATGGAGGCCACTGTGTTCTTGGGGATCTTCAATGCTGCAGACATATTTTGGTATCCTTCTCCAGATCTGTGCCTCAAACACAATCCTGTCTTAGACCTCTACGGATAATTCCTTCAACCTTATGGCTTGTTGTTTGCTTTGACATGCACTGTCAACTGTGAGACCTTACATAGACAGGTGTGTTCATTTCCAAATAATGTCCAATCAATTGAATTTACCGCAGGTGGACTCCAATCAAGTTGTAAAACCATCTCATGGATGATGAATGGAAACAGGATGCACCTGAGCTCAATTTCGAGTCTCATAGCAAAGGGACTGTATACTTATGTAAATAAAGTAGTTCAGTTTTTAAAATTTTTAATAGATTTGCTACAATATACAATTGTGTGTAGATTGATGAGGATTTTATTTGATTAATTTTAGAATAAGGCTGTAACGTAACAAAATGTGGAAAAAGTCAAGGGATCTGAATACTTTTCGAATGCACTGTATCCTCCTCAATTACCTTGACTACCCCGACACATCGGTACCCCTAGTACGTATGAGGTGGTATCCTCTTCAATTACCTTGACTACCCTGTATACCTATATATGCTGACACATCATAGTCCTTTAACACTGAGCTGACACATCATAGTCCTTTAACACTGAGCTGACACATCATAGTCCTTTAACACTGAGCTGACACATCATAGTCCTTTAACACTGAGCTGACACATCATAGTCCTTTAACACTGAGCTGACACATCATAGTCCTTTAACACTGAGCTGACACATCATAGTCCTTTACCACTGAGCTGACCAATCATAGTCCTTTACCACTGAGCTGACCAATCATAGTCCTTTACCACTGAGCTGACAAATCATAGTCCTTTACCACTGAGCTGACAAATCATAGTCCTTTACCACTGAACTGACAAATCATAGTCCTTTACCACTGAACTGACACGTCATAGTCCTTTACCACTGAGCTGACCAATCATAGTCCTTTACCACTGAGCTGACCAATCATAGTCCTTTAACACTGAGCTGACACATCATAGTCCTTTACCACTGAGCTGACCAATCATAGTCCTTTACCACTGAACTGACCAATCATAGTCCTTTACCACTGAACTGACACATCATAGTCCTTTACCACTGAGCTGACCAATCATAGTCCTTTACCACTGAGCTGACCAATCATAGTCCTTTACCACTGAACTGACACGTCATAGTCCTTTACCACTGAACTGACCAATCATAGTCCTTTACCACTGAACTGACCAATCATAGTCCTTTACCACTGAACTGACACATCATAGTCCTCCACTTCCTCCATTTCTGCCTACTTATCCTCCTCCTCATTGTCTTCAAACATTTCTTGAATACCCAACCCCCTTTCCTGACTAACTCACTGACTGAGTCAGTGTCTTTTCTTATCTCTCTCTCTCTGGTCTTTCACTCTCTCTTCATATCTACTCTACTCTGCTCTAACTCCCAACACCAACCCCATATCCTTTAGTCCATCAACCCCAACACAATATCCTTTACTCCATCAAGCCCAACACCATATCCTCTAGTCCATCAACACCATATCCTCTAGTCCATCAACAACATATCCTTTAGTCCATCAACCCCAACACCATATCCTTTAGTCCATCAACACAATATCCTTTAGTCCATCAACCCCAACACCATAACCTTTAGTCCATCAACCCAAACATCATATCCTTTAGTCCATCAACACCATATCCTCTAGTCCATCAACACCATATCCTCTAGTCCATCAACACCATATCCTTTAGTCCATCAACCCCAACACCATATCCATTAGTCCATCAACCCCAACACCATATCCTCTAGTCCATTAACACCATATCATTTAGTCCATCAACCCAACACCATATCCTTTAGTCCATCAACCCCAACACCATATCCTCTAGTCCATTAACACCATATAATTTAGTCCATCAACCCAACACCATATCCTTTAGTCCATCAACCCCAACACCATATCCATTAGTCGATCAACCCCAACACCATATCCTTTAGTCCATCAACCCCAACACCGTATCCTTTACTCCATCAACCCAAACACCATATCCTTTAGTCCATCAACACCATATCCTTTATTCCATCAAATTCAACACCATATCCTTTAGTCCATCAACCCCAACACCCTATCCTCTAGTCCATCAACACCATATCCTTTAGTCCATCAACCCCAACACCATATCCTTTACTCCATCAACCCCAACACCGTAACCTTTAGTCCATCAACCCCAACACCGTATCCTCTAGTCCATAGACCCCAACACCATATCCTTTAGTCCATCAACCCCAACACCGTATCCTTTAGTCCATCAACCCCAACACCATATCCGTTACTCCATCAAGCCCAACACCATATCCTCTAGTCCATCAACACCATATCCTCTAGTCAGTCAACACAATATCCTCTAGTCCATAAACAACATATCCTTTTCCATCAACCCCAACACCATATCCTTTAGTCCATCAACACAATATTCTTTAGTCCATCAACCACAACACCACAACCTTTAGTCCATAAACCCCAACACCATATCCTTTAGTCCATCAACACCGTATCCTTAAGTCCATCAACACCATATCCTCTAGTCCATCAACACCATATCCTTTAGTCCAACAACCCCAACACCATATCCATTAGTCCATCAACCCCAACACCATATCCTTTAGTCCATCAACCACAACACCACAACCTTTAGTCCATAAACCCCAACACCATATCCTTTAGTCCATCAACACCGTATCCTTAAGTCCATCAACACCATATCCTCTAGTCCATCAACACCATATCCTTTAGTCCAACAACCCCAACACCATATCCATTAGTCCATCAACCCCAACACCATATCCTTTAGTCCATCAACCCCAACACCGTATCCTTTACTCCATCAACCCAAACACCATATCCTTTAGTCCATCAACACCATATCCTTTATTCCATCAACCCCAACACCATATCCTCTAGTCCATCAGCCCCAACACCATATCCTTTAATCCATCAACACCATATCCTTTATTCCATCAACCCCAACGCCATAACACCTAGTCCATCAACACCATATCCTTTAGTCAATCAACCCCAACACCATATCCTCTAGTCCATCAACACCATATCCTTTAGTCCATCAACCCCAACACCATATCCTTTACTCCATCAACCCCAACACCATATCCTTTAGTCCATCAACCCCAACACCATATCCTTTAGTCCATCAACCCCAAAACCCTATCCTTTAATTCCATCAACCCCAACACCATATCATTTAGTCCATCAACCCCAACACCATATCCTTTAGTCCAACAACCGCAACACCATATCCTCTAGTCCATCAACACCATATCCTTTAGTCCATCAACCCCAACACCGTGTCCTCTAGTTCATCAACACCATATCCTCTAGTCCATCAACACCATATCCTTTAGTCCATCAACCCCAACACCATATCCTTTACTCCATCAACCCCAACGCCATATCATCTAGTCCATCAACACCATATCCTTTAGTCCATCAACCCCAACACCATATCCTCTAGTCCATCAACACCATATCCTTTGGTCCATCAACCCCAACACCATATCCTTTACTCCATCAACCCCAACACCATATCCTTTTGTTCATCAACCCCAACACCATATCCTTTAGTCCATCAACCCCAACACCGTATCCTTTAATTCCATCAACCCCAACACCATATAATTTAGTCCATCAACCCCAACACCATATCCTTTAGTCCAACAACCGCAACACCATATCCTCTAGTCCATCAACACCATATCCTTTAGTCCATCAACCCCAACACCGTATCCTCTAGTCCATCAACACCATATCCTCTAGTCCATCAACACCATATCCTTTAGTCCATCAACCCCAACACCATATCCTTTACTCCATCAACCCCAACACCATATCCTTTAGTCCATCAACACCATATCCTTTACTCCATCAACCCCAACACCATATCCTTTAGTCCATCAACACCATATCCTTAATTCCATCAACCCCAACACCATATCATCTAGTCCATCAACACCATATGCTTTAGTCCATCAACCCCAACACCATATCCTCTAGTCCATCAACACCATATCCTTTAGTCCATCAACCCCAACACCATATCCTTTACTCCTTCAACCCCAACACCATATCCTTTAGTCCATCAACCCCTTAATTTTTAGTCCATCAACACCATATCCTTTAGTCCATCAACCCCAACACCGTATCCTTTAATCCATCAACTCCAACACCATATTCTCTAGTACATCAACACCATATCCTTTAGTCCATCAACCCCAACACCATATCCTCTAGTCCATCAACACCATATCCTTTTCTCCATCAACCCCAACACCATATCCTTTACTCCATCAACCCCAACACCATATCGTCTAGTCCATCAACCCCAACACCATATCCTTTAGTCCATCAACCCCAACACCATATCCTTTACTCCATCAACCCCAACACCATATCGTCTAGTCCATCAACCCCAACCCCAACACCATATCCTTTAGTCCATCAACCCCAACACCATATCCTTTAGTCCATCAGCCCCAACACCATATCCTCTAGTTCATCAGCCCCAACACCATATCCTTTAATCCATCAACCCCAACACCATATCCTCTAGTCCATCAACACCATATCCTTTAGTCCATCAACACCATATCCTCTAGTCCATCAACACCATATCCTCTAGTCCATCAACACCGTATCCTTTAGTCTATCAACCCAAACACCATATCCTCTAGTCCATCAACCCCAACACCATATCCTTTAGTCCATCTACCCCAACACTGTATCCTTTAATCCATCAACTCCAACACCATATCCTCTAGTCCATCAACACCGTATCCTTTAGTCCATCAACCCCAACACCATATCCTCTAGTCCATCAACACCATATCCTTTACTCCATCAACCCCAACACCATATCCTTTAGTCCATCAACCCCAACACCATATTGTCTAGTCCATCAATCCCAACACCATATCCTTTAGTCCATCAACCCCAACACCATATCCTTTACTCCATCAACCACAACACCATATCGTCTAGTCCATCAACCCCAACACCATATCCTTTAGTCCATCAACCCCAACACCATATCCTCTAGTCCATCAACCCCAACACCATATCCTTTACTCCATCAACCACAACACCATATCGTCTAGTCTATCAACCCCAACACCATATCCTTTAGTCCATCAACCCCAACACCATATCCTTTAGTCTATCAACCCCAACACCATATCCTCTAGTCCATCAGCCCCAACACCATATCCTTTAATCCATCAACCCCAACACCATATCCTCTAGTCCATCAACCCCAACACCATATCCTCTAGTCTATCAACCCCAACACCATATCCTCTAGTCCATCAGCCCCAACACCATATCCTTTAATCCATCAACCCCAACACCATATCCTCTAGTTCATCAGCCCCAACACCATATCCTTTAATCCATCAACCCCAACACCATATCCTCTAGTCCATCAACACCATATCCTTTAATCCATCAACCCCAACACCATATCCTCTAGTTCATCAGCCCCAACACCATATCCTCTAGTTCATCAGCCCCAACACCATATCCTCTAGTTCATCAACCCCAACACCATATCCTTTAATCCATCAACCCCAACACCATATCCTCTAGTTCATCAGCCCCAACACCATATCCTCTAGTCCATCAACCCCAACACCATATCCTTTACTCCATCAACCACAACACCATATCGTCTAGTCTATCAACCCCAACACCATATCCTTTAGTCCATCAACCCCAACACCATATCCTTTAGTCTATCAACCCCAACACCATATCCTCTAGTCCATCAGCCCCAACACCATATCCTTTAATCCATCAACCCCAACACCATATCCTCTAGTCCATCAACCCCAACACCATATCCTCTAGTCTATCAACCCCAACACCATATCCTCTAGTCCATCAGCCCCAACACCATATCCTTTAATCCATCAACCCCAACACCATATCCTCTAGTTCATCAGCCCCAACACCATATCCTTTAATCCATCAACCCCAACACCATATCCTCTAGTCCATCAACCCCAACACCATATCCTTTAATCCATCAACCCCAACACCATATCCTCTAGTTCATCAGCCCCAACACCATATCCTCTAGTTCATCAACCCCAACACCATATCCTTTAATCCATCAACCCCAACACCATATCCTCTAGTTCATCAGCCCCAACACCATATCCTCTAGTCCATCAACCCCAACACCATATCCTCTAGTTCATCAGCCCCAACACCATATCCTCTAGTCCATCAACCCCAACACCATATCCTCTAGTTCATCAACCCCAACACCATATCCTTTAATCCATCA
This sequence comes from Oncorhynchus clarkii lewisi, assembly GCF_045791955.1. Taxonomy (NCBI): domain Eukaryota; kingdom Metazoa; phylum Chordata; class Actinopteri; order Salmoniformes; family Salmonidae; genus Oncorhynchus; species Oncorhynchus clarkii. The sequence goes on along the minus strand of NW_027258823.1, from coordinate 33,314 downwards.
ACCCCAACACCATATCCTCTAGTTCATCAGCCCCAACACCATATCCTCTAGTCCATCAACCCCAACACCATATCCTCTAGTTCATCAACCCCAACACCATATCCTTTAATCCATCAACCCCAACACCATATCCTCTAGTCCATCAACCCCAACACCATATCCTCTAGTCCATCAACCCCAACACCATATCCTCTAGTTCATCAGCCCCAACACCATATCCTCTAGTCCATCAACCCCAACACCATATCCTCTAGTTCATCAGCCCCAACACCATATCCTTTAATCCATCAACCCCAACACCATATCCTCTAGTCCATCAACCCCAACACCATAGTCCATCAACCCCAACACCATATCCTCTAGTTCATCAGCCCCAACACCATATCCTCTAGTCCATCAACCCCAACACCATATCCTCTAGTCCATCAACCCCAACACCATATCCTCTAGTCCATCAACCCCAACACCATATCCTCTAGTCCATCAACCCCAACACCATATCCTCTAGTCCATCAACCCCAACACCATATCCTCTAGTTCATCAGCCCCAACACCATATCCTCTAGTCCATCAACCCCAACACCATATCCTCTAGTTCATCAGCCCCAACACCATATCCTTTAATCCATCAACCCCAACACCATATCCTCTAGTCCATCAACCCCAACACCATAGTCCATCAACCCCAACACCATATCCTCTAGTTCATCAGCCCCAACACCATATCCTCTAGTCCATCAACCCCAACACCATATCCTCTAGTCCATCAACCCCAACACCATATCCTCTAGTCCATCAACCCCAACACCATATCCTCTAGTCCATCAACCCCAACACCATATCCTCTAGTCCATCAACCCCAACACCATATCCTCTAGTCCATCAACCCCAACACCATATCCTCTAGTCCATCAACCCCAACACCATATCCTTTAATCCATCAACCCCAACACCATATCCTCTAGTTCATCAGCCCCAACACCATATCCTCTAGTTCATCAACCCCAACACCATATCCTTTAATCCATCAACCCCAACACCATATCCTCTAGTTCATCAGCCCCAACACCATATCCTCTAGTCCATCAACCCCAACACCATATCCTTTAATCCATCAACCCCAACACCATATCCTCTAGTTCATCAGCCCCAACACCATATCCTCTAGTTCATCAACCCCAACACCATATCCTTTAATCCATCAACCCCAACACCATATCCTCTAGTTCATCAGCCCCAACACCATATCCTCTAGTCCATCAACCCCAACACCATATCCTCTAGTTCATCAGCCCCAACACCATATCCTCTAGTCCATCAACCCCAACACCATATCCTCTAGTCCATCAACCCCAACACCATATCCTCTAGTCCATCAACCCCAACACCATATCCTCTAGTTCATCAGCCCCAACACCATATCCTCTAGTCCATCAACCCCAACACCATATCCTCTAGTTCATCAGCCCCAACACCATATCCTTTAATCCATCAACCCCAACACCATATCCTCTAGTCCATCAACCCCAACACCATAGTCCATCAACCCCAACACCATATCCTCTAGTTCATCAGCCCCAACACCATATCCTCTAGTCCATCAACCCCAACACCATATCCTCTAGTCCATCAACCCCAACACCATATCCTCTAGTCCATCAACCCCAACACCATATCCTCTAGTCCATCAACCCCAACACCATATCCTCTAGTCCATCAACCCCAACACCATATCCTCTAGTTCATCAGCCCCAACACCATATCCTCTAGTCCATCAACCCCAACACCATATCCTCTAGTTCATCAGCCCCAACACCATATCCTTTAATCCATCAACCCCAACACCATATCCTCTAGTCCATCAACCCCAACACCATAGTCCATCAACCCCAACACCATATCCTCTAGTCCATCAACCCCAACACCATATCCTCTAGTCCATCAACCCCAACACCATATCCTCTAGTCCATCAACCCCAACACCATATCCTCTAGTCCATCAACCCCAACACCATATCCTCTAGTCCATCAACCCCAACACCATATCCTCTAGTCCATCAACCCCAACACCATATCCTCTAGTCCATCAACCCCAACACCATATCCTTTAATCCATCAACCCCAACACCATATCCTCTAGTTCATCAGCCCCAACACCATATCCTCTAGTTCATCAACCCCAACACCATATCCTTTAATCCATCAACCCCAACACCATATCCTCTAGTTCATCAGCCCCAACACCATATCCTCTAGTCCATCAACCCCAACACCATATCCTTTACTCCATCAACCACAACACCATATCGTCTAGTCTATCAACCCCAACACCATATCCTTTAGTCCATCAACCCCAACACCATATCCTTTAGTCTATCAACCCCAACACCATATCCTCTAGTCCATCAGCCCCAACACCATATCCTTTAATCCATCAACCCCAACACCATATCCTCTAGTCCATCAACCCCAACACCATATCCTCTAGTCTATCAACCCCAACACCATATCCTCTAGTCCATCAGCCCCAACACCATATCCTCTAGTTCATCAACCCCAACACCATATCCTTTAATCCATCAACCCCAACACCATATCCTCTAGTTCATCAGCCCCAACACCATATCCTCTAGTTCATCAGCCCCAACACCATATCCTCTAGTTCATCAACCCCAACACCATATCCTTTAATCCATCAACCCCAACACCATATCCTCTAGTTCATCAGCCCCAACACCATATCCTCTAGTCCATCAGCCCCAACACCATATCCTCTAGTCCATCAACCCCAACACCATATCCTCTAGTCCATCAACACCATATCCTCTAGTCCATCAACACCATATCCTCTAGTCCATCAACACCATATCCTCTAGTCCATCAACACCATATCCTCTAGTCCATCAACACCATATCCTCTAGTCCATCAACACCATATCCTCTAGTCCATCAACACCATATCCTCTAGTCCATCAACACCATATCCTCTAGTCCATCAGCCCCAACACCATATCCTCTAGTCCATCAACCCCAACACCATATCCTCTAGTCCATCAACCCCAACACCATATCCTCTAGTCCATCAACCCCAACACCATATCCTCTATTCCATCAACCCCAACACCATATCCTCTAGTCCATCAACCCCAACACCATATCCTCTAGTCCATCAACCCCAGCCTTTCCTTTGTTATTCCATACCTTCAAGTCCTCAATTCACTCTCCTTCACAACCACAACATAAACTGTTCTTAATTGAGAGAGGCAGGAAGAAGCAGGAGAGAGTCAAGGGAAAAGAGAGCTCAGATTTACCATTGATCTGCTGAGGGGAGTACGGCTCAGAGCTGGACTTACCATTGACCTGCTGAGGGGAGTACGGCTCAAAGCTGGACTTACCATTGACCTGCTGAGGGGAGTACGGCTCAAAGCTGGACTTACCATTGATCTGCTGAGGGGAGTACAGCTCAGAGCTGGACTTACCATTGATCTGCTGAGGGGAGTACGGCTCAGAGCTGGACTTACCATTGACCTGCTGAGGGGAGTACGGCTCAGAGCTGGACTTACCATTGACCTGCTGAGGGGAGTACGGCTCAGAGCTGGACTTACCATTGACCTGCTGAGGGGAGTACGGCTCAGAGCTGGACTTACCATTGATCTGCTGAGGGGAGTACGGCTCAGAGCTGGACTTACCATTGACCTGCTGAGGGGAGTACGGCTCAGAGCTGGACTTACCATTGATCTGCTGAGGGGAGTACGGCTCAAAGCTGGACTTACCATTGACCTGCTGAGGGGAGTACGGCTCAGAGCTGGACTTACCATTGACCTGCTGAGGGGAGTACGGCTCAGAGCTGGACTTACCATTGACCTGCTGAGGGGAGTACGGCTCAGAGCTGGACTTACCATTGATCTGCTGAGGGGAGTACGGCTCAGAGCTGGACTTACCATTGACCTGCTGAGGGGAGTATGGCTCAGAGCTGGACTTACCATTGACCTGCTGAGGGGAGTACGGCTCAGAGCTGGAGTCTGGGGGGGACTCTGGGAGCGTCCTGGAACGTAGTAGAGAAATATTGATTGGTTGGTATAAAGATCAATACAGATTTTATCATGCAGAAACTTGTGCCGTACAATGTGGCATTTCAATCCGAAAGTTATTTGATTTTAGAATATCTCTTATATATTTTTGAAAGGCGATAACATACTTAGCTGCAGCAAAATCATCTACATTGTGTTGTGTTGCATGAGTTCTTTCCAGGCCATCTGTCTGTTTTCTGTAATATGACTCTAGTTTCTGATATCTGCCTTCCTCACATCTTCGCTCTCAAGCACTGATTACATAACGGAGCTGGATTTAGTATAAGGGTGTCTATGGTGTGAATCTAGTTAATCTAGACCTAAACCATCATGTCATTGTAGACATGAGTCTGGCTCATCGGTTAAATGTGAGCTACTATGACTTATCTTTTCAAGTTGTATTTCACGTTGATTTTACAACTTATTAAAAAGTAGCAGGCTAAACTGGTTGAGATGATGTCATTACAACCAATTTTGCCTGCTGGGTTGATGCGGTTGCACAATATACACTACAGTGCCTTGGGAAAGTATTCAGACCCTTTGACTTATTCAACATTTTGTTACGTTACAGCCTTATTCTAAAATTGATATTTGTTTTTTCTCCTCCCTCATCAAATCTACTCACAATAGCCAATAAAGACAAATATGACATTTACATAAGTATTCAGACCCTTTACTCAGTGCTTTGTTGAAGCACCTTTGGCAGGGATTACAGCCTCGAGTCTTCTTGGGTATGATGCTACAAGCTTGGCACACCTGTATTAAGTGGCTGGACCACTTAAGGACTTGTTCCAAAGCCACTCCTGCATTGTCTTGGCTGTGTGCTTAGGGTCGTTATCCTGTTGAAAGGTGAACCTTCGCCCCCAGTCTGAGGTCCTGAGCGCTCTGGAGCAGGTTTTCATCAAGAATCTCTCTGTACTTTGCTCCGTTCATCTTTCCCTCGATCCTGACTAGTCTCCCAGTCCCTGCCGCTGAAAAACATCCCCACAGCATGCTGCTGCCACCACCATGCTTCACTGTAGGGATGGTGCCTGGTTTCCTCCAGAAGTGACACTTTGGTATTCAAGCCATTGAGTTCAATCTTCATCAGACCAGAGAATCTTGTTTCTCATGGTCAGAGTCCTTTAGGTGCCTTTTGGCAAACTCTAAGCGGCCTGTCATGTGCCTTCTACTGAGGAGTGGTTTCCATCTGGCCACTCTACCATAAAGGCCTGATTGGTGGAGTGCTGCAGAGATAGTTGTCCTTCTAAAAGGTTCTCCCATCTCCACAGAGGAACACTGGAGCTCTGTCAGAGTGACCATCGGGTTCTTGGTCACCTCCCTGACCAAGGCCCTTTTCCCACGATTATTCAGTTTGGCCGGGCGACCAGCTCTCGGAAGAGTCTTGGTGGTTCCATACTTCTTCCATTTAAGAATGATGGAGGCCACTGTGTTCTTGGGAACCTTCAATGCTGTAGAAATGTTTTGGTACCCTTCCCCAGATCTGTGCCTTGACACAATCCTGTCTCGACGCTCTATGGACAATTTCTTCAACCTCATGGCTTGGTTTTTGCTCTGACATGCACTGTCAACTGTGGGACCTTATGTAGACAGGTGTGTGCCTTTCCAAATCATGTTCAATCAATTTAATTTACCAAAAGGTGGACTCCAATCAAGTTGTAGAAGCATCTCAAGGTTGATCAATGGAAACAGGATGCACCTGAGCTCAATTTCGAGTCTCATAGCAAAGGGTCTGAATTTTTACGTAAATTTGGAATTTCTGTTTTTGCAAGCATTTCTAAAAACCTGTTTTACCTTTGTCATTACGGGGTATTGTGATGTCATTATGGGGTATTGTGATGTCATTATGGGGTATTGTGATGTCATTATGGGGTATTGTGATGTCATTATGGGGTATTGTGTGTAGATGAAGGATTTTGTTTATTGAATACATTCTAGAATAAGGCTGTAAAGTAAAACATCTGGATAAAAGGGGTCTGAATCATTTACAAGTGCAATGTACACACAAAAGTATGTGGACACCCCTCCAAATGAGTGGATTCGGCTATTTCAGCCACACCTGTTGCTGATAGGTGTATAAAACAGAGCACACAGCCATGCAATCTCCATAAACAAACATTGGCAGTAGAAGGGCCTTAGTAAAGAGCTCAGTTACTTTCAACGTGGCACCGTCATAGGATGCCACCTTTACAACAAGTTAGTTTGCCAAATTTCTGGCCTGCTAGAGCTGCCCCGGTCAACTGTACGTACTGTTATTGTGAAGTGGAAACTTCTAGGAGCAACAATGGCTCAGCCGAAAGTGGTAGGGCACAAGCTCACAGAATGGGACCTCTGAGTGCTGAAGCTCATAGCGGGTAGAAATTGTCTGTCCTCGGTTACAAGAACTGTTCATTGGGAGATTCTTGAAATTGGTTTCACAGAGCTCCATCGGACACCTTCAGGATGAATTGGAACGCCAACTGCGAGCCAGGCCTAATCGCTCAACATCAGTGCCCGACCTCACTAATGTTCTTGTGGCTGTAAGGAAGCAAGTCCCCGCTGCAATGAGTGGAGGCTGTTATAGCAGCAATGTTCCAACATCTAGTGGAAAGCCTTCCCAGAAGAGTGGAGGCTGTTATAGCAGCAATGTTCCAACATCTAGTGGAAAGCCTTCCCAGAAGAGTGGAGGCTGTTATAGCAGCAAAGAGGAGACCAACTCCATATTAATGCCCATGAGATGTTCAACTAGCAGGTGTCCACATACTGTAGTAGCATAATCTGTCATCTTGCTCTATAATTCCAACATGTCAGTTTCTGTTGCCTACTATTCCCCATCATCCATCTATCCATGTATAGTCCCAGACAGCTCAGCCTCACCCTCACCCACTCCCTTTCCCTCACCCTAGCCCTCACCATCACCCACTCCCTTTCCCTCACCCTAACCATCACCCACTCCCTTTCTCTCACCATCACCCACTCAACGTTCCCTCACCCTAACCCTTACCATCACCCACTCCCTTTCCCCCACCCTAACCCCCACTATCACCCACTCCCTTTCCATCACCCTAGCCCTCACCATCACCCACTCCCTTGCCCTCACCATCACCCACTCCCTTTCTCTCACCATCACCCACTCAACTTTCCCTCACCCTAACCCTTACCATCACCCACTCCCTCACCCTAACCATCACCCACTCCCTTTCCCCCACCCTAACCCTCACCATCACCCACTCCCTTTCCCTCACCCTAACCCCCACCATCACCCACTCCCTTTCCCTCACCCTAGCCCTCACCATCACCCACTCCCTTTCCCTCACCCTAACCCTCACCATCACCCACTCCCTTTCCCTCACCCTAGCCCTCACCATCACCCACTCCCTTTCCCCCACAATAAAACCCTCACCATAACCCACTCCCTTTCCCTCACCCTAGCCCTCACCATCACCCACTCCCTTTCCCTCACCCTAACCCCCACCATCACCCACTCCCTTTCCCTCACCCTAACCCCCACCATCACCCACTCCCTTTCCCTCACCCTAACCCTCACCATCACCCACTCCCTTTCCCTCACCCTAACCCCCACCATCACCCACTCCCTTTCCCTCACCCTAACCCTCACCATCACCCACTCCCTTTCCCTCACCCTAACCCCCACCATCACCCACTCCCTTTCCCTCACCCTAACCCCCACCATCACCCACTCCCTTTCCCTCACCCTAACCATCACCATCACCCACTCCCTTTCCCTCACCCTAACCCTCACCATCACCCACTCCCTTTCCCTCACCCTAACCATCACCCACTCCCTTTCTCTCACCATCACCCACTCAACTTTCCCTCACCCTAACCCTTACCATCACCCACTCCATTTCCCTCACCCTCACCCTAACCATCACCCACTCCCTTTCCCCCACCCTAACCCTCACCATCACCCACTCCCTTTCCCCCACCCTAACCCCCACTATCACCCACTCCCTTTCCATCACCCTAGCCTTCACCATCACCCACTCCCTTTCCCTCACCCTAGCCCTCACCATCACCCACTCCCTTTCTCTCACCATCACCCACTCATTTTTCCCTCACCCTAACCCTTACCATCACCCACTCCCTCACCCTAACCATCACCATCACCCACTCCCTTTCCCCCACCCTAACTAATACCATCACAGACTCCCTTTCACTCACCCTAACCCTCACCATCACCCACTCCCTTTCCCCCACCCTAACCCCCACCATCACCCACTCCCTTTCCCTCACCCTAACCCTCACCATCACCCACTCCCTTTCCCCCACCCTAACCCTCACCATCACCCACTCCCTTTCCATCACCCTAACCCCCACCATCACCCACTCCCTTTCCCTCACCCTAGCCCTCACCATCACCCACTCCCTTTCCCCCACCCTAACCCTCACCATCACCCACTCCCTTTCCCTCACCCTAACCCCCACCATCACCCACTCCCTTTCCCCCACCCAAACCCTCACCATCACCCACTCCCTTTCCCTCACCCTAGCCCTCACCATCACCCACTCCCTTTCCCTCACCCTAACCCCCACCATCACCCATTCCCTTTCCCTCACCCTAACCCTCACCATCACCCACTCCCTTTCCCTCACCCTAACCCCCACCATCACCCACTCCCTTTCCCTCACCCTAACCCTCACCATCACCCACTCCCTTTCCCTCACCCTAACCCCCACCATCACCCACTCCCTTTCCCTCACCCTAACCATCACCATCACCCACTCCCTTTCCCTCACCCTAACCATCACCATCACCCACTCCCTTTCCCTCACCCTAACCATCACCATCACCCACTCCCTTTCCCTCACCCTAAGCATCACTCCTTGACTCCCTCCTTCTCCCTGACCTCCTCCCTCACCCTCTCCCCCCACCCTAACCACATCCCTAACCCCCTTCTCTCACCCTCACCATGTCCCTCACCCTACCCCCCTCACCCTTATCCCGCCAGCTCACCCTGGTGCGTAGTGTCCTCTGTGTTCAGGCTTGATGTGGTCCTGCTGCTGCTGGTGGTTCTGCTGGTGGTTGTGTTGCCCCATGCAGGGGTAGTTGTTGTGTCTCAGCAGGCCCAGGGGTGGGGGGTAGGAGGTTTGGCAGGGCTGGGGGTGGGAGTGGGGGTTTCCCTGACGGAGGGGGATAGGGGGATTCACGCCACACTGCAAACCACCCCCAGAAGAGGAAACTCCGGCTTGGGGTGATGAGTAAGAGTTAGGCCCTGGGGCACCGCTATGGACCTCAGAAAAACAGCTGGGGAAACACAGAGGAGAATATATATATATATATATATATATATATATATATATATATATATATATATATATATATATATATATATTTACATATTTTACATTTTGATCATTTAGCTGCCGTTCTTATCCAGACTTACAGTCATTCATCTAAAAGTAGCTAGGTCAGACAACCATGTGATTGTGTTCATTAATATTAGCTCAATTGGAAATGTCCCTAGAATAGCATGTTATAAATTGGTTATTGTGTGTTGAGGTGGGTCGTGTTTATCAGGGCACTCAATTGAAAACGTATTAAAGCGTTTTGCAACGGAAAACAAAAACCTATGTTTCTTGTTGGACAAATCCAGTCCCTTTTTCAGCACATTTTTCCCCCCATTTGGTACCTAATAAACGCTACCCTGGTTAGACATACTTGTTGTTTGGTCGCATTGATAAGCTGGTCACAGATGTGTTTGTGTTGTAGCTAACTCCTGTGGTTGTTTGGCATGACAATGACAGACAACACAGACAGGTGTGGTTCATTAGGCACCAAAAGGATGAAAACTGACTGAAACAGCGAGGGAATACCTGGACCTGTCCAATAAGAAAAACCCAATTTACGTTTTCAATTACAAAACACTTTATAGCGTTTCCCAGGAGCCACTCACATGTCAGTGCTGTCGTCCTCCTTACTGATGTAGTCCTCCAGGATACTGGTGTCAATGTTCGCTGGCTCCAAGGAGCTGGTAATATCATGACCTACAGAGAGAGAGAGGGGAGTAGAAAAGAGAGAGAATGTGTTGTACATCAGTTGTACCACCTGAGTGAACTAGACCATAGAGAGTGATGTTTGATTCTGTTTCACTGTTTGGGAATGCTAAGACCAAGACTAATCTGGATCTTATGTCTGAGTCCAGACAGGATGGGTTGGTGTTGGGTTCAGACAGGATGGGTTGGTGTTGGGTTCTGTTTCACTGTTTGGGAATGCTAAGACCAAGACTAATCTGGATCTTATGTCTGAGTCCAGACAGGATGGGTTGGTGTTGGGTTCAGACAGGATGGGTTCAGACAGGATGGGAACAGACAGGATGGGTTGGTGTTGGGTTCTGTTTCACTGTTTGGGAATGCTAAGACCAAGACTAATCTGGATCTTATGTCTGAGTCCAGACAGGATGGGTTGGTGTTGGGTTCAGACAGGATGGGTTGGTGTTGGGTTCTGTTTCACTGTTTGGGAATGCTAAGACCAAGACTAATCTGGATCTTATGTCTGAGTCCAGACAGGATGGGTTGGTGTTGGGTTCAGACAGGATGGGTTGGTGTTGGGTTCAGACAGGGTGGGTTGGTGTTGGGTTCTGTTTCACTGTTTGGGAATGCTAAGACCAAGACTAATCTGGATCTTATGTCTGAGTCCAGACAGGATGGGTTGGTGTTGGGTTCAGACAGGATGGGTTGGTGTTGGGTTCTGTTTCACTGTTTGGGAATGCTAAGACCAAGACTAATCTGGATCTTATGTCTGAGTCCAGACAGGATGGGTTGGTGTTGGGTTCAGACAGGATGGGTTGGTGTTGGGTTCAGACAGGGTGGGTTCAGACAGGATGGGTTGGTGTTAGGTACAGACAGTTTGGGCTGGTGTTGGGTCCAGACAGGATGGGTTGGTGTTGGGTTCAGACAGGATGGGTTCAGACAGGATGGGTACAGACAGGATGGGTTGGTGTTGGGTTCAGACAGGATGGGTTCAGACAGGATGGGTTGGTGTTGGGTTCAGACAGGATGGGTTGGTGTTGGGTTCAGACAGGATGGGTTAGTGTTGGGTTCAGACAGGATGGGCTGGTGTTGGGTTCAGACAGGGTGGGCTGGTGTTGGGTTCAGACAGGGTGGGCTGGTGTTGACAGGTCATCTGACAGCTGGGTTCAGACAGGGTGGGCTGGTGTTGGGTTCAGACAGGATGGGCTGGTATTGGGTTCAGACAGGATGGGTTGATGTTGGGTTCAGACAGGGTGGGTTGGTGTTGGGTTCAGACAGGATGGGTTGGTGTTGAGTCCAGACAGGGTGGGCTGGTGTTGACAGGTCATCTGACAGCTGGGTTCAGACAGGGTGGGCTGGTGTTGGGTTCAGACAGGGTGGGCTGGTGTTGGGTTCAGACAGGATGGGTTGGTGTTGAGTCCAGACAGGGTGGGCTGGTGTTGACAGATCATCTGACAGCTGGGTTCAGACAGGGTGGGCTGGTGTTGACAGATCATCTGACAGCTGGGTTCAGACAGGGTGGGCTGGTGTTGACAGGTCATCTGACAGCTGGGTTCAGACAGGGTGGGCTGGTGTTGACAGATCATCTGACAGCTGGGTTCAGACAGGGTGGGCTGGTGTTGACAGGTCATCTGACAGCTGGGTTCAGACAGGGTGGGCTGGTGTTGACAGGTCATCTGACAGCTGGGTTCAGATGAGTCAGTTCTTTAGTTTACCTCACTACATTGTTCTTCATGTTCCCTTTCTTTTCTGCAAAAAAACAACAACTGCTTTCTCTAATGATAAAAACATCTAAAGTACTAATTCTGACATGTCCATTTCAACCAATAGTAAGTATACTACGAAGATTCCTCCTCCTCGTCGTCGTCGTCCTCCTCCTCATCAACAACCAGTCAGTAGCCTATACATTGTGCTAGTCTATTGGGTGCACCAGCAATGGTTTTTAGCTTGGTTTAAGTGTTGGCGTGTGAAATAATTCATCCCTCTATTCTCTCACCCTGCTCAACCTCACTCCATCCAGGGACGTGGGACCGTACTCACCCCATCTCAGGCAAAGCTCCCCGAATCCACGTGACTCTACCCCACACTCCTCAGAAACACCAGCATGTAGAGTACACAGACACTATTTTACTTAAACTATTTCCACAGGGAAGTTCAACAACAAAGCGAGTGAGTGTGACAAAGGTGAAGAATGGGTGAATGAGGTTAGGTAGAGAGGGGTCAGAAAGAGGTATACAGTGGGTGGGCCATGGTTAGACAACTTCTCTCTCTCTCTCTCTCGGAAGATGAAGCTGCTACTCAGTTCGGAATGTCAAAAATGTCTGTGTTAGTGTCGCTTTCTCGCTCTCTTCGCCCTCTGTCTTCAAACCCCTTGCTATTTTAACATCTCACTTGATCAGCACTCAGCCACCTCTGAATTCCTCTCGTCGCTCTCTGCCGCTCATTCAGTGGTCTTTCCCCCATCTTTAGAAGCAGCCATGTCTCGTCCGTATCGTCCTCTGTGCGTGGTGGTATAGTTTCATAGAAATGTACAGAGTGCTGTTGTTTATCTCTCATACAGCTGGATCACATCAGCATGTGTTTGATGACAGCAAGATGGGAGTGTAAAAACAATTATAGATTATAGATGGAGTGTCTTCAGATGAAAAGTTCTTCGGCAATTCTTGGTAGGACAAGGTTCATGAATACATGCCAGAGCTAAGGGGGGGAGGATGAGAAGAACCGAATGAGAGGAGGAGGAGCAGGAGAAGAGGGGGAGAAGAAGAGGAAAGGAGGAAGAGGATCGTTTTCACTTAAATAAAGACCAGATGTGCACCCTGCCCAAACTGGCAGTAAATTCAGACTGGCAGGACTGATAACGAAGAGGGAGTGGGGTGGTTGGAGACAGACAGGGGATACAGAAGGATATATGAGAGAGAGAGAGAGAGAGAGAGAGAGAGAGAGAGAGAGAGACCTGTATATATATATATATATATAGAGAGAGAGAGATGTAGGAATGGGAGCCATTGGGAAAGGAAGTGATAAACAAAAAAAAGCTTTGAAACTAAAATGAGTAACTGTACATTGCAGATGATAGATAAAATGAGAGATGTGAACACAGGGGATTAAAAGAAGAGAACCGAATCCAAAGAGAGCACTACATAAATCCAGACGCTACTCATGGGTTGATATTGTGTCCGAATTAGCAGTAAATCACTAGTTATTATCAACGTTTGAAAGTGTGGATACTAGAGTGGTGTCTGTGTAACGGATGTGAAACGGCTAGCTAGTTAGCGGTGGTGCGCGCTAAATAGTGTTTCAATCGGTGACGTCACTTGCTCTGAGACCTTGAAGTAGTGGTTCCCTTTGCTCTGGCTTTTGTGGAGCGATGGGTAACGATGCTTCGTGGGTGACTGTTGTTGATGTGTGCAGAGGGTCCCTGGTTCGCGTCCGGGTATGGGCGAGGGGACGGTCTAATGTTATACTGTTATATCCGCTTTGACGCTCCGCTAAATTAGGACATGCTTCCATTTTCTTTTGCTTGCGCCGTAGTCACACAAAATGTGGTCAATTTTTGTTGTCTGTGTGATAACGTAACTTACAGTATAGGGGCAGTAAATCACTAGGACATGTTGAAACAGTAGGGTTACTAGATAGGGCTGTGAGATGCATATCCCTGGCTCCCCTCTATGTCCAGCTGTGTCCCGACAGGGAACAACGCTATGATTGTCAGGACAACCGCTATACAGACAGACTGCCCTTTTCAGATTACAGGGGGGGGGGGCAGCAGCAGTGTGGTTGGTCAGGGGCCAGTGTGCTATGCCAGTGTTTCAATGCATCAGTTGTCCACCATGTAATAACCCCTTCTGGAGATGACAGAGTTTCACTGGGTGTGTTCATCAATCTAACTAATGTCTTGTCTGTTGATCGAATGTCTGTCTGTTGATCTAATGTCTGTTCTCTGTTGATCTAATGTATTGTCTGTTGATCGAATGTCTGTTCTCTGTTGATCTAATGTATTGTCTGTTGATCGAATGTCTGTTCTCTGTTGATCTAATGTCTGTCTGTTGATCTAATGTCTGTTCTCTGTTGATCTAATGTATTGTCTGTTGGTCGAATGTCTATTCTCTGTTGATCTAATGTCTGTTCTCTTCTGATTTTTCTAGACATCTTTCCCCTGCAGCAGGACAGTAACCAATGACAACCATTTTAAGAGTCTGGAAAAGAGGTTGGAACCCCCAACCTTCCGGTCTCAAGATGGAACCCCCAACCTTCCGGTCTCAGGGATGGAACCCCCAACCTTCCGGTCTCAGGGATGGAACCCCAACCTTCCGATCTCAGGGATGGAACCCCCAACCTTCCGGTCTAAGGGATGGAACCCCCAACCTTCCGGTCTCAGGATGGAACCCCCAACCTTCCGGTCTCAGGGATGGAACCCCCAACCATCCGGTCTCAGGGATGGAACCCCCAACCTTCCGGTCTCAGGGATGGAACCCCCAACCTTCCGATCTCAGGGATGAAACCCCCAACCTTCCGGTCTCAGGATGGAACCCCCAACCTTCCGGTCTCAGGGATGGAACCCCCAACCTTCCGGTCTCAGGGATGGAACCCCCAACCTTCCGGTCTCAGGATGGAACCCCCAACCTTCCGGTCTCAGGGATGGAACCCCCAACCTTCCGGTCTCAGGGTTGGAACCCCCAACCTTCCGGTCTCAGGGATGGAACCCCCAACCTTCCGGTCTCAGGATGGAACCCCCAACCTTCCGGTCTCAGGGATGGAACCCCCAACCTTCCGGTCTAAGGGATGGAACCCCCAACCTTCCGATCTCAGGGATGGAACCCCCAACCTTCCGGTCTCAGGACGGACTCGAACCACATGACCACTGAATTAGTTCCAATCCCATTGTATGAGAGAATACAATTCTAACTGAATGACCGTCCAGAACACATCATCAGTGCAGCAGACTACAGTACTGCACAGTATAATGTATTAACACTGCCTGCTCTGTAGAAGCACATTATTTCATTTGCGCGCGCGCGTGTGTGTGTGCGTGTGTGTGTGTGCGTGTGCGTACCTTAATAAATTTTAACAATTCATCACATTCCCAGCAGCACAAATTTCATGCTATGATCATCAGACTGTCAATATGACACACACAGTTTCAACCATAATCACTATACTGTCATCACCATACTGTCATCACTATACGGTTATCACTATACTGTCATCACTATACGGTTATCACTATACTGTCATCACTATACGGTTATCACTATACTGCCATCATCATACTGTTATCACTATACTGTTATCACCATACTGTCATCACTATACTGTCATCACCATACTGTTATCAACATACTGTTATCACTATACTGTTATCACCATACTGTCATCACCATACTGTCATCACTATACTGTTATCAACATACTGTCATCACCATACTGTCATCACCATACTATCATCACTATACTGTTATCACCATACTGTCATCACCATACTGTCATCACCATACAACAACCAAGACTAGCCTGACTTAGTTATTCATCTGTATCACACTGGCCTGAGCTTTGCTCCAAAGTTATTTTAACATTTACATTTTTTAAATGAACCTTTATTTAACTAGGCAAATCAGTTAAGAACAAATTCTTATTTACAATGACGGCCTACATCGTCCAAACCAGGACGACGCTGGGCCAATTGTACACAGCCCTATGGGACTCCCAATCACAGCCGGTTGTGATACAGCCTGGATTCGAACCAGGGTGTCTGTAGTGAGCTGAGCTTTTAAAATACATTTTGTATTTTGTATATATATATTTTTAAACAAGTTACATGAATTATATTGAGAAACCGGTCACGGAAGTAGCTCTGAATGGTTGGAGCATGAGTAAACTATAGTCCTTCATCAGATGTAATGTCTGAGTATCTCAACGGAAACTGTTCCCTGAATCTCAGCTTCCTCGTTCTCCACTCAACTTGTCCCACAACCCGAGTCACAATAGAAAAACAAAATAAAAAAACAACAAATAACAACAAAATTACTGACACATGTAAACAAACATGATTGACATGAGGAAACCCCTCTAACAGACAGAGAGACAGACACACATGAGGAAACCCCTGTAACAGACAGAGAGACAGACACACATGAGGAAACCCCTCTAACAGACAGAGAGACAGACACACATGAGGAAACCCCTCTAACAGACAGAGAGACAGACACACAGATGTATTTTAAAAGAGATAGACAGAGAGAGACAGTCAGAGAGACAGAGACACAGAGATAGACAGAGAGAGACGGTCAGAGAGACAGAGACACAGAGATAGACAGAGAGAGACGGTCAGAGAGACAGACACACAGAGATAGAGAGAGACAGTCAGAGAGACAGACACACAGAGATAGACAGAGAGAGATAGTCAGAGAGACAGACCGTCTCTGTCAGAGAGACAGACACACAGAGATAGACAGAGAGAGACAGTCAGAGACAGACACACAGAGAGAGAGACAGTCAGAGAGACAGACACACAGAGATAGACAGAGAGAGACAGTCAGAGAGACAGAGAGACAGACACACAGATATAGACAGAGAGAGACAGAGAGACAGAGAGAGACAGTCAGAGAGACAGACACACAGAGAGAGACAGAGATAGTGAGAGAGACAGAGAGAGACAGTCAGAGAGACAGACATAGTCAGAGAGACAGATATAGTCAGAGAGACAGAGATAGTCAGAGGGCAGTGTACTGTACCTGCGCGCAGCCAAAGCATGTTGAAGATGAGAGGGAGCACCTGAACCAAAATATGAGAAGATAAAATCCCTCTCTATTTTTCATATGATTCTTTCCCTACAGCTGTCGTGGTAACGCTTTCCGTTTTTCTCCTGAGACCTCCCTGAGAGTCGCAATTTGGGTTTACAAATGTGAGTGGGACTGTGTGTGTGTGTGTGTGTGTGTGTGTGTGTGTGTGTGTGTGTGTGTGTTGTAATGGGGATTACTCCCCAGTCCAGTCATGAGACAGGGCTGTACCAGTTCGCCACACACAGCACCTGGCACACCGGGCTGGCCGACCTGGCTCCAAGGATTAGGAGAGGGAGAGAGGGAACGAGAGAGACAGAGAGAAAGAGAGTGAAGAGAGAGTAGGGAATGAAAGAAAGGTAGAGACAGCATGCCATTGACATGGGGGGGTTCAGAGGAGGGGAGGGGTGAAGAGTACGATAGTACTCTACGATAGTACTCTGATAGTACTCTGATAGTACTCTATGATAGTACTCTGATATTACTCTGATAGTACTCTACTATAGTACTCTACGATAGTACTCTGATAGTACTCTGATAGTACTCTACGATAGTACTCTACGATAGTACTCTACGATAGTACTCTGATAGTACTCTGATAGTACTCTACGATAGTACTCTACTATAGTACTCTACGATAGTACTCTACGATAGTACTCTGATAGTACTCTGATAGTACTCTACGATAGTACTCTACGATAGTACTTTGATAGTACTCTACGATAGTACTCTACTATAGTACTCTACGATAGTACTCTGATAGTACTCTACTATAGTACTCTACGATAGTACTCTGATAGTACTCTGATAGTACTCTACGATAGTACTCTATGATAGTACTCTACGATAGTACTCTGATAGTGCTCTACGATAGTACTCTACTATAGTACTCTACGATAGTACTCTGATAGTACTCTACGAAAGTACTCTACTATAGTACTCTACGATAGTACTCTGATAGTACTCTGATAGTATGCTGATAGTACTCGGATAGTACTCTACGATAGTACTCTGATAGTACTCTATGATAGTACTCTGCTATAGTACTCTACTATAGTACTCTGATAGTACTCTACGATAGTACTCTACTATAGTACTCTACGATAGTACTCTGATAGTACTCTACGATAGTACTCTGATAGTACTCTGATAGTACTCTGATAGTACTCTGATAGTACTCTACGATAGTACTCTGATAGTACTCCATGATAGTACTCTACTATAGTACTCTACTATAGTACTCTGATAGTACTCTACGATAGTACTCTACTATAGTACTCTACGATAGTACTCTGATAGTACTCTGATAGTACTCTACGATAGTACTCTACGATAGTACTCTGATAGTACTCTGATAGTACTCTACGATAGTACTCTGATAGTACACCAATAGTACTCTACGATAGTACTCTGATAGCACTCTGATAGTACTCTACGATAGTACTCCACGATAGTACTCTACGATAGTACTCTGATAGTACTCTACGATAGTACTCTGATAGTACTCTGATAGTACTCTACGATAGTACTCTACGATAGTACTCTGATAGTACTCTACGATAGTACTCTATGATAGTACTCTACTATAGTACTCTACTATAGTACTCTGATAGTACTCTACGATAGTACTCTACGATAGTACTCTACTATAGTACTCTACGATAGTACTCTACGATAGTATTCTATGATAGTACTCTGATAGTTGTCTATGATAGTACTCTGCGATATTACTCTACAATAGTACTCTACAACAGTACTCTGATAGTACACTACGATTGTACTCTATGATAGTACTCTACGATTGTACTCTATGATAGTACTCTACGATTGTACTCTACAATAGTACTCTGTTAGTACTTAACGATAGTACTCTATGATAGTACTCTACGATAGTACTCTACGATAGTACTCTACGATAGTACTCTATGATAGTACTCTATGATAGTACTCTACGGTAGTACTCTGATAGTACTCTATGATAGTACTCTACAATAGTACTCTACGATAGTACTCTAGTATTCCAATACTGGACAAGACCTACGAGCTCTATGCATAAAGAGCAATATGTCCAACAGTATCCTAATTCCTTCACACATCATCCCTAAAAAGTACCATATTGACGCAACAAACATTTGTAAACCAGAGAGATTACTGTGGCCAGTAGTACTGACATGTTACGTGATCGGAAAGCTGTAAAGGTGGAAAATAAAACAACCTCTGTGAGCTTGGTAAGCCTGGCTGGTCCTAAACAATGCATTCCTCTAGCGGCCATACACAGACCAGCAGTAAACCACGAACCATGAGACTCTAAGCCAAACTACTGCCCGCACTACATTACACTACACTAACCTTCCACCCTATAGCTCTCAGGGCCTGGAGAATGAGCCGCCCTGAATCACGACAAGAGGTGTATTTAACGAGATGTGTATGGAAAGAGAGGTGTATTTAATGGGAGGTGTATTTAACAAGAGATGTATTTAACGAGAGGTCTATTTTGCGTTACCAGTATTGTCATCGTCATAAAATGGTCCAACAGGTCTCACCATTCAAAAGTATTTTCTCATTATAATATATCTGTCACTGCGTACCTGAGTCCAGTCAGTGAGACTCATTATAATATATCTGTCACTACGTACCTGAGTCCTGTCAGTGAGACTCATTATAATATATCTGTCACTACGTACCTGAGTCCAGTCAGTGAGACTCATTATAATATATCTGTCACTACGTACCTGAGTCCAGTCAGTGAGACTCATTATAATATATCTGTCACTGCGTACCTGAGTCCAGTCAGTGAGACTCATTATAATATATCTGTCACTACGTACCTGAGTCCAGTCAGTGAGACTCATTATAATATATCTGTCACTACGTACCTGAGTCCAGTCAGTGAGACTCATTATAATATATCTGTCACTGCGTACCTGAGTCCTGTCAGTGAGACTCATTATAATATATCTGTCACTACGTACCTGAGTCCTGTCAGTGAGACTCATTATAATATATCTGTCACTACGTACCTGAGTCCAGTCAGTGAGATTCATTATAATATATCTGTCACTACGTACCTGAGTCCAGTCAGTGAGATTCATTATAATATATCTGTCACTGCGTACCTGAGTCCTGTCAGTGAGACTCATTATAATATATCTGTCACTACGTACCTGAGTCCAGTCAGTGAGATTCATTATAATATATCTGTCACTACGTACCTGAGTCCAGTCAGTGAGATTCATTATAATTTATCTGTCACTACGTACCTGAGTCCAGTCAGTGAGATTCATTATAATATATCTGTCACTACGTACCTGAGTCCTGTCGGTGAGATTCATTAAGAAGATAAAGGTAGAGAAAGGTAGAGAAGATAGAGAAAGGTAGAGAAGATAGAGAAAGATAGAGAAGATGGAGAACGGTAGAGAAGATAGAGAAGATAGAGAAAGGTACAGAAAGGTAGAGAAGATAGAGAAGATAGAGTGGTAGTGTACTACCACTATTACCACTACTACCACTACTACCACTACTACCACTACTATTACCACTACTACCACTACCACTACTACCACTACTACCACTACTACCACTACTACTACTACTACCACTACTACCACTATTACCACTACTACCACTACTACCACTACTATTACCACTACTACCACTATTACCACTACTACCACTACTACCACTACTACTACCACTACTACCACTATTACCACTACTACCACTACTACTACCACTACTACTACTACTACCACTACTACCACTACTACCACTACTACCACCATTACCACTACTACCACTACTACTACCACTACTACCACTACTACCACTACTACTACTACTACCACCATTACCACTACTACCACTACTACTACCACTACTACCACTACTACCACTACTACCACTACTACCACTACTACTACCACCATTACCACTACTACTACCACTACTACCACTACTACTACTACTACCACTACTACCACTATTACCACTACTACCACTACTACCACTACTATTACCACTACTACCACTATTACCACTACTACCACTACTACCACTACTACTACCACTACTACTACTACTACCACTAGTACCACTACTACCACTACTAATACTACTACCACCATTACCACTACTACTACTACTACCACCACTACCACTACTACCACTACTACTACCACTACTACCACTACTACCACCATTACCACTACTACTACCACTACTACTACCACTACTACCACTACTACCACTACTACTACTACTACTACTACTACCACCATTACCACTACTACTACTACTACCACCACTACCACTACTACCACTACTACCACCATTACCACTACTACTACCACTACTACTACCACTACTACCACTACTACCACTACTACCACTACTACTACTACTACCACCATTACCACTACTACTACCACCACTACCACTACTACTACCACTACTACCACTACTACCACCATTACCACTACTACTACTACTACCACCACTACCACTACTACTACCACTGCTACCACTACTACTACCACTACTACCACTACTACCACTACTACCACTACTACTACTACTACTACCACCATTACCACTACTACTACCACTACTACCACTACTACCACTACTACTACTACTACCACCATTACCACTACTACTACTACTACTACCACCACTACTACCACTACTACCACTACTACCACTACTACCACCACTACTACCACTACTACTACCACTACTACCACTACTACCACTACTACCACTACTACCACTACTACTACCACCATTACCACTACTACTACCACTACTACCACTATTACCACTACTACTACCACTACTACCACTACTAACACTACTACCACCATTACCACTACTACTACCACTACTACCACTACTACCACCACCACCACTACTACTACTACTACCTACTACTACTACCACTACTACCTACTACTACCACCACTACACCACCACTACTACTACTACTACCACTACTACTACCACTACTACCACTACTACCACTACTACCACTACTACCACTACCACCACTACTACTACCACTACTACCACTACTACCACTACTACCACTACTACCACTACTACCACTACTACTACCACTACTACCACTACTACCACTACTACCACTACTACCACTACTACTACTACCACTACTACCACTACTACCACTACTACCACTACTACTACCACTACTACCACCACTACTACTACTACCACTACTACCACTACTACCACTACCACCACTACTACTACCACTACTACCACTACTACCACTACTACCACTACTACCACTACCACCACTACTACTACCACTACTACCACTACTACCACTACTACCACTACTACCACAACTACTACTACCACTAATACCACTACTACTACCACTACTACCACTACTACCACTACTACCACTACTACCACTACTACCACTACTACCACTACTACCACTACTACCACTACTACTACCACTACTACCACTACTACTACTACTACAACTACCACCATTACCACTACTACTACCACTACTACTACTACTACTACTACCACTACTACCACTACTACCACTACTACCACTACTACCACTACCACCACTACTACTACCACTACTACCACTACTACCACTACTACCACTACTACCACTACCACCACCACTACTACTACCACTACTACCACTACTACCACTACTACCACTACTACCACTACTACCACTACTACTACCACTACTACCACTACTACTACTACTACAACTACCACCATTACCACTACCACTACCACCACTACTACTACCACTACTACCACTACTACCACTACTACCACTACCACCACTACTACTACCACTACTACCACTACTACCACTACTACTACTACCACTACTACCACTACTACTACCACTACTACCACTACTACCACTACTACTACTACCACTACTACCACTACTACTACCACTACTACCACTACTACCACTACTACCACTACTACTACCACTACTAACACTACTACTACTACTACTACTACCACCATTACCACTACTACTACCACTACTACCACTACTACCACTACTACCACTACTACTACTACTACTACCACCATTACCACTACTACTACCACTACTACTACTACTACCACTACTACCACTACTACCACTACTACCACTACTACCACTACTACCACCACTACTACCACTACTACCACTACTACCACTACTACCACTACTACTACCACCATTACCACTACTACTACCACTACTACTACTACTACCACTACTACCACTACTACTACTACTACCACTACTACCACTACTACCACTACTACCACTACTACTACCACTACTACCACTACTACCACTACTACTACACCACTACTACTACCACTACTACCACTACTACCACTACTACCACTACTACCACTAGACTACCACCACCACCACTACTACTACTACTACCACTACTACCACTACTACTACCCACTACTACCACTACT
>NW_027258823.1:0-2500 GCF_045791955.1 Oncorhynchus clarkii lewisi | reverse complement strand
GGTTCTCCAGACTGTTGGAGACTGTGAGGTTCTCCAGACTGTTGGAGACTGTGAGGTTCTCCAGACTGATGTTGGAAACTGTGAGGTTCTCCAGACTGATGTTGGAGACTGTGAGGTTCTCCACACTGATGTTGGAGACTGTGGTTCTACAGACTGATGTTAGAAACTGTGTGGTTCTCCAGACTGATGTTGGAGACTGTGTGGTTCTCCAAACTGATGTTGGAGACTGTGAGGTTCTCCAAACTGATGTTGGAGACTGTGAGGTTCTCCAGCCTATTGGAGACTGTGAGGTTCTCCAGACCGATGTTGGAAACTGTGAGGTTCTCCAGACCGATGTTGGAAACTGTGAGGTTCTCCAGACCGATGTTAGAGACTTTGAGATTCTCCTATCTGATGTTGGAGATTGTGGTTCTACAGACTGATGTTAGAGAAGGTGAGGTTCTCCAGAACAATGTTGGAGACTGTGAGGTTGTCCAGACCGATGTTGGAGACTATGATGTTCTCCAGACTGATGTTGGACACTATGAGGTTCTCCAGACTGATGTTGGAGACTATGAGGTTCTCCAGACTGATGTTAAAGACTGAGTTTCTCCATACTAATCTGCTGATACTCTCCAGTGGTGTTCTGTGAGAACACTGTGTGTGTGTGTGTGTGTGTGTGTGTGTGTGTGTGTGTGTGTGTGTGTGTGTGTGTGTCAGAAAGAGAGAGAGAGAGAGAGAGAGAGAGATAGAGGAGAGAGACAGTTAGAGGAGAGAGACAGAGGTGGTGTTCTTCTTTTTAGATTTTTCACTCTGTGTCTGGGCTATCTCAACCCCTCACCTCACCTTTCCTCACCCCCTCTCCTGTCTGCCTTCACCCCTCTTTACCCCCTCTCCCCCACGACCCTCATCCCTCCTCAGCCCTCACCCTGTCTGCTCATTGTCACAGTATTGGAGTTAGAAACAGACGGACAGGCAGGCAGACGGACGAACGGCCGGACGGACGGACAGACAGACAGCACAGGGAACAAGGGAAGTTTAAAGGCCTGGGAGGAGAAAACCCACCGTAGTCTTAGTCTCACATCTTAGTGTTTTAACAGCCATCACCAGGGTAATGTTATGGCAGGAATGTTCACTGTGCATTAGTGTATACACATCTGTCTCACTAATCTTAACCATCGTTCATTTCACAGAGGTTGTGGTGGTTACAACTGAACCCTTTACACTCCTGGGGATTGGCCTATATGGCATAGGGGGCTAAATTGAAATATGTCTTACAGATGAAATATGGAAAGCATATCCATAACCATGGTAGCAATTGAAAGGGAACAGTTTGGAGATTAGTGTGAGATGTATTAGACCAAAGGTGAATACAGTTCACCTGACACAAGCCTGAATCCAAACCTCACAACTGTTGATTTTATGTGAATTATACTGTATTTTTCGACACATTTGTTGATAATAAAAATCAGAAAATCCTCTAGATACTTTCAGTAACATGATCAGAGTATTCCTGGAAAACGTGGGGTAGGTGCAACAAAAGAGCAGAAAACGAGAAGGGTTTGAGTGGGAGGACTAGAGAATGGGACAGGGGATACCTAGTCAGTTGCACAACTAAATGCATTCAACCGAAATGTGTCTTCCACATTTAACCCAACCCCTCTGAATCAGAGAGGCTGCCTTAATACACTGTAGCTGGTCCCTAATAGGTTAATACACTGTAGCTGGTCCCTAATAGGTTAATACACTGTAGCTGGTCCCTAATAGGTTAATACACTGTAGCTGGTCCCTAATAGGTTAATACACTGTAGCTGGTCCCTAATAGGTTAATACACTGTATCTGGTCCCTAATAGGTTAATACACTGTAGCTGGTCCCTAATAGGTTAATACACTGTAGCTGGTCCCTAATAGGTTAATACACTGTAGCTGGTCCCTAATAGGTTATTACACTGTAGCTGGTCCCTAATAGGTTAATACACTGTAGCTGGTCCCTAATAGGTTATTACACTGTAGCTGGTCCCTAATAGGTTATTACACTGTAGCTGGTCCCTAATAGGTTAATACACTGTAGCTGGTCCCTAATAGGTTAATACACTGTAGCTGGTCCCTAATAGGTTAATACACTGTAGCTGGTCCCTAATAGGTTAATACACTGTAGCTGGTCCCTAATAGGTTAATACACTGTAGCTGGTCCCTAATAGGTTAATACACTGTAGCTGGTCCCTAATAGGTTAATACACTGTATCTGGTCCCTAATAGGTTAATACACTGTAGCTGGTCCCTAATAGGTTAATACACTGTAGCTGGTCCCTAATAGGTTAGTACACTGTCAAAAGTTGTTTCAACTAATTATTATTGAGTTGCTAGTTGCACAGCCTTTTTGAATTAATTTGATTTTACTCAACTTTTCGGTCAAAGTGTTACCTGAACTTACAATTTGTAATTGTCCAAAACTTAGTTCCAACATGAAAACATGTAGGCCAGATTCCAAGAACACAGGATGAGATGTTACTATCCTTT
>NW_027258822.1:42500-52556 GCF_045791955.1 Oncorhynchus clarkii lewisi | reverse complement strand
TGTTTCCTCTAGGGGAACGTTCAGACAGATATCAGTTGAGTTATGCCCCATGGAATACTGTGTTATACTCCATTGCACCTACTGTTGGCCAAGCATTTTAAAATTCTGGTACTGCAGAAGACACTTTCTGATCTTAAGTTGGTGCTGAATGCTAACAAAACAAAAGATATGCTCTCGGGTGGTGGGCAGGACACAGCTAACCGGGCAGGACACAGTGCAGATAGCCCGGTTAGCCAATGTGCGGGAGCACTGGTTGGTCGGCCCAATTGAGGTAGTATGTACATGAATGTATAGTTAAAGTGACTATGCATATATGATAAACAGAGAGTAGCAGCAGCGTAAAAGAGGGGTTGGGGGGGCACACAATGCAAATAGTCCGGGTAGCCATTTGATTACCTGTTCAGAAGTCTTATGGCTTGGGGGTAAAAACTGTTGAGAAGCCTTTTTGTCCTAGACTTGGCACTCCGGTACCGCTTGCCATGCGGTAGTAGAGAGAACAGTCTATGACTGGTGTGGCTGGGGTCTTTGACAATTTTTAGGGCCTTTCTCTGACACCGCCTGGTGTAGAGGTCCTGGATGGCAGGCTGCTTAGTCCCAGTGATGTACTAGGCCATACGCACTACCCTCTGTAGTGCCTTGCGGTCGGAGGCCAAGCAATTGCCTTACCAGGCAGTGATGCAACCAGTGAGGATGCTCTCGATGTTGCAGCTGTAGAACCTTTTGAGGGTCTGAGGACCCATGCCAAGTCTTTTTAGTTTCCTGAGGGGGAATAGGCTTTGTCGTGCCCTCTTCACGACTGTCTTGGTGTGTTTGGACCATTCTAGACTGTTGTTGATGTGGACACCAAGGAACTTGAAGCTCTCAACCTGCTCCACTACAGCCCCGTTCATGAGAATGGGGGTGTGCTCGGTCCTCCTTTTCCTGTAGTCCACAATCATCTCCTTAGTCTTGGTTACGTTGAGGGATAGGTTGTTATTCTGGCACCACCCGGCCAGGTCTCTGACCTCCTCCTTATAGGCTGTCTCGTCCTTGTCGGTGATCAGGCCTACCACTGTTGTGTCGTCTGCAAACTTAATGATGGTGTTGGAGTCGTGCCTGGCCATGCAGTCGTGGGTGAACACGGAGTACAGGAGGGGACTGAGCACGCACCCCTGGGGAGCTCCAGTGTTGAGGATCAGCGTGGCAGATGTGTTGCTACCTACCCTCACCCCCTGGGGGAGGCCCGTCAGGAAGTCCAGGGTCCAGTTACAGAGGGAGGTGTTTAGTCCCAGGGTCCTTAGCTTAGTGATGAGCTTTGTGGGCACTGTGGTATTGAACGCTGAGCTGTAGTCAATGAACAGCATTCTCACATAAGTGTTCCTTTTGTCCAAGTGGGAAAGGGCAGGTAACCTTTACCATTATGTGTATATTGGATTATTGGATTATGGGGTGTTGTTTACATGCATGCTGCAGCGTCCACACTTGGATGCTGTATATCATTGTGCACTGAGGTTCATTACTGGCTCTGGTTTTAAAACTCACCACTGTTCCTGATATCTAAAAGTAGGTTGGGCCTCTTTGACCGCCAGAAGAGAGCAGCATTGTATGTTAATTATCTATAAAGCGCTAATGCAAACATTTCCAATTTATCTGACATCTTTGATCTCTTATAGAATGCCTCATTCTAAAACGATGTCAATGAATTACATTACACTTCAGATATGCTGCACCTTACATGTGAAAAACAAACTGTTGGAATGGATGTTCTAGGGCCTCTTGGGTCCTTCAAAAAATAGATTTCTGATCATTTAAATGTTAATTGTGATTGTTTTTCTTAATGCGCATGTTTTTTCTTTGTATTGAAAACAGGGCTCTACTGCAAATGAGACCTTAGTCTCATTTGATCCCCTGTATGAATAAAACTCTATTCTGTCCTTTAACCCCAGGAAATGACATCGGAGGAGAAGTCAAAGATCACAGATATAAACAAGTGTAACTTCACGGAGATGAGCGAGTACTTCAAGGCCCAATCAGAGGCCCGGAAACAGATGTCCAAAGATGAGAAACTGGTGAGGCCCTGAACCAACATGTGCACACGCGCTCGCACACACAGACACACACATACAGTACACATACAGTACACACGTTTACAGCTCACACACCCTCCAACGTTCTCCAATGTTTTCCAGAAAATCAAAGAGGAGAATGAGCGTATCCTCCAGGAGTATGGTTTCTGTGTGATGGACAACCATAAGGAGCGAATTGGAAACTTTCGCATCGAGCCTCCCGGTCTGTTCAGGGGGCGTGGGGACCACCCAAAGATGGGCATGCTGAAACGCCGCATCCGCCCTGAAGACATCATTATCAACTGCAGCAAGTGAGTCTCCCCATCTTCATCATCATTAGTTGGAAAGAGGGTGATGAATGAGCATTGTGAGGGATTGTTGGTAGAAAGGTAGCCAAGTGGTTAGAGCGTTGGACTAGTAACCGAAAGGTTGCTACATCAAATCCCAGAGCTGACAAGGCAAAAATCTGTCGTTCTGCCCCTGAACAAGGCAGTTAACCCACTGTTCCTATTGTAAATAAGAATTTGTTCTTAAACTGACTTGCCTAGTTAAATAAAGAAATAAAAAAATTTAATGGATCACCAAGTTCATGATAAATGTGAAGTTTTGTGTTCCTACCACAAGAGGTCCCTGTATACCACTATATATTTGAGGTGTAAGCTATTGAGGCCTGCAACAATCATATTGAATTGCTTACCAAGTTGTGCCTGCTCCTGTATGGATTCTATCGGCTTCATGTGTAAGGGTGTGAACCTATGTCTCGTGAGAAGAGAACATGTTATTGGGACATTGTGTTTTGTGGGAGTTTTATGTTCCTGACGTCACACCCTTTTTTTCTACGGTGACGGGATTTCTTATTGTATGTGTGTGTGTTTTTATGTAAAAGAGTCCTCCACCCCTCTGCCCCATTGTTATGTTCCTCTGTTCTCTCCCTTATCCCTCCTCTCCCTGCTGTATGTCTGTCCCCCACTTCTCCCTCCTTCCTCTGTATGCCTCCCTCCCTCCCCCCTCTTATCTCCCCCTCCATGTCTGCCTTGTTGTGATTGCTGCAGCTATTTTTATCCAGGGTAAAAAGTATCTTTGCTTGCTGTCCTGTCCTGTCCTGTCCTGGCTCTGTCCTGTCCTGTCTTGGCTCTGTCCTGTCCTGTCCTGGCTCTGTCCTGGCTCTGTCCTGTCCTGTCCTGGCTCTGTCCTGGCTCTGTCCTGTCTCTGTCCTGTCCTGGCTCTGTCCTGTCTCTGTCCTGGCTCTGTCCTGTCTCTGTCCTGTCCTGGCTCTGTCCTGTCCTGTCCTGGCTCTGTCCTGTCTCTGCCCTGTCCTGGCGCTGTCCTGTCCTGTCCTGGCTCTGTCCTGTCCTGTCTCTGTCCTGTCCTGGCTCTGTCATGTCCTTGCTCTGTCCTGGCTCTGTCCTGGCTCTGTCCTGTCCTGGCTCTGTCCTGTCCTGTCTCTGTCCTGTCCTGTCTCTGTCCTGTACTGACTCTGTCCTGTCCTTGCTCTGTCCTGGCTCTGTCCTGGCTCTGTCCTGGCTCTGTCCTGGCTCTGTCCTGTCCTGGCTCTGTCCTGTCTCTGCCCTGTACTGGCGCTGTCCTGTCCTGTCCTGGCTCTGTCCTGTCCTGTCTCTGTCCTGTCCTGGCTCTGTCATGTCCTTGCTCTGTCCTGGCTCTGTCCTGGCTCTGTCCTGTCCTGGCTCTGTCCTGTCCTGGCTCTGTCCTGGCTCTGTCCTGTCCTGTCCTGGCTCTGTCCTGTCCTGGCTCTGTCATGTCCTTGCTCTGTCCTGGCTCTGTCCTGGCTCTGTCCTGTCCTGTCTCTGTCCTGTCCTGGCTCTGTCCTGTCCTGGCTCTGTCCTGTCCTGGCTCTTCTAGTTTCCATGCATGGTTTGTGTTTGTGTGTGTGATGGTCTTAAACATGCTATGGTTGTTTACGTGTGTGTCAAAGGCCATTTCTCTGTCTGTGTAGCCCCAGGCTCAGTTGTGTGTGTGTGTGTATGTGTGTATGTGTGTGTTCATGTGTGCACGTGTGTGTGTGTGTGCATGCGCACGCATGTGTGTGTCGCCTCGAGCCCAGTCCAGTGGTGGAAACAATAAAAGGACAAGCTGGCCATCTACCTGCTAAGCTTGGCGTTGTTTTGGTGTGTTGTTCACCCCGGTCCTGTGATAGGAGAGGAAATGTCAAAACAGGATCAGCTTTGACTTTAGAACACAATTGAAGCCTTACTCCTTTGAAGAACCTCAGTATACCATTGAGAGGTCTGAAGGCCTCAAGCCCTAAAGGATTTGGGGTGAACCCACGTGGACTAGGCTTACCTCTTAGACCAGCTAAAACACTACATCTCTCAGCCCCTCTTCCCCAAGTTGTCTCACTCAGTCTCTTTGATCCAATGTATTGCTTTATTCTTCTTCAAACCTTCTCTCTGCCCCTCTCCTCTTCTCCTCAGAGACTCCAAGCACCCCAAGCCGCCCCAGGGCACGCGCTGGAAGGAGGTTCGTCATGACAACAAGGTCACATGGCTGGTGTCGTGGACTGAGAACATCCAGGGTTCTATTAAGTACATCATGCTCAACCCCAGTTCCAGAATCAAGGTAATGACAACCTTAAACCTCCTAACCCTAACAAGTACATTTACTTCAGCTCCAGAATCAAGGTAACTCTAAGATCTAACTCCTAACCATGACCCTCTCACCCTAACCTCAAATAAAGGAGGTTACTAAAGGAGTCCCTCACTCCCTTATCCTGACCTTATCACTCACCCTAAATCTGATGTAACCTGTCTGTCTGTCTCTGTCCGTGTCTGTCTCTGTCCGTGTCTGTCTCTGTCCGTGTCTGTCTCTGTCCGTGTCTGTCTCTGTCCGTGTCTGTCTCTGTCCCGTGTCTGTCTCTGTCCCGTGTCTGTCTCTGTTCTGTGTCTGTCTCTGTCCGTGTCTGTCTCTGTTCCGTGTCTGTCTCTGTTCCGTCTCTGTCCCGTGTCTGTCTCTGTTCTGTGTCTGTCTCTGTCCCGTGTCTGTCTGTTCTGTGTCTGTCTCTCTCCCGTGTCTGTCTCTGTTCTGTGTCTGTCTCTGTCCCGTGTCTGTCTCTGTTCTGTGTCTGTCTCTGTCCCGTGTCTGTCTCTGTCCCGTGTCTGTCTCTGTTCCGTGTCTGTCTCTGTTCCGTCTCTGTCCCGTGTCTGTCTCTGTCCCGTGTCTGTCTCTGTTCCGTGTCTGTCTCTGTTCCGTGTCTGTCTCTGTTCCGTGTCTGTCTCTGTTCCGTGTCTGTCTCTGTTCCGTGTCTGTCTCTGTCCCGTGTCTGTCTCTGTTCCGTGTCTGTCTCTGTTCCGTCTCTGTCCCGTGTCTGTCTCTGTTCTGTGTCTGTCTCTGTTCTGTCTGTCTCTGTTCCGTGTCTGTCTCTGTCCCGTGTCTGTCTCTGTTCCGTGTCTGTCTCTGTTCCGTCTCTGTCCCGTGTCTGCCTCTGTTCTGTGTCTGTCTCTGTTCCGTCTCTGTTCCGTGTCTGCCTCTGTTCCGTGTCTGTCTCTGTTCCGTGTCTGTCTCTGTTCCGTGTCTGTCTCTGTTCCGTGTCTGTCTCTGCTCCGTGTCTGTCTCTGTTCCGTGTCTGCCTGTGTTCTGTGTCTGCCTCTGTTCCGTGTCTGTCTCTGTTCCGTCTCTGTTCCGTGTCTGCCTCGGTTCTGTGTCTGTCTCTGTCCCGTGTCTGCCTCTGTTCTGTGTCTGTCTCTGTCCGTGTCTGTCTCTGTCCGTGTCTGTCTCTGTCCGTGTCTGTCTCTGTTCCGTGTCTGTCTCTGTTCCGTCTCTGTCCCGTGTCTGTCTCTGTTCTGTGTCTGTCTCTGTCCCGTGTCTGTCTCTGTCCCGTGTCTGTCTCTGTTCCGTGTCTGTCTCTGTTCCGTCTCTGTCCCGTGTCTGTCTCTGTTCCGTGTCTGTCTCTGTCCCGTGTCTATCTCTGTCCGTGTCTGTCTCTGTCCGTGTCTGTCTCTGTCCCGTGTCTGTCTCTGTCCCGTGTCTGTCTCTGTCCCGTGTCTGTCTCTGTCCGTGTCTGTCTCTGTCCCGTGTCTGTCTCTGTTCCGTGTCTGTCTCTGTTCCGTCTCTGTCCCGTGTCTGTCTCTGTTCTGTGTCTGTCTCTGTTCTGTGTCTGTCTCTGTCCCGTGTCTGTCTCTGTCCCGTGTCTGTCTCTGTTCCGTGTCTGTCTCTGTTCCGTCTCTGTCCCGTGTCTGTCTCTGTTCTGTGTCTGTCTCTGTCCGTGTCTGTCTCTGTTCCGTGTCTGTCTCTGTTCCGTCTCTGTCCCGTGTCTGTCTCTGTTCTGTGTCTGTCTCTGTCCCGTGTCTGTCTCTGTTCTGTGTCTGTCTCTGTCCCGTGTCTGTCTCTGTTCTGTGTCTGTCTCTGTCCCGTGTCTGTCTCTGTTCTGTGTCTGTCTCTGTCCCGTGTCTGTCTCTGTCCCGTGTCTGTCTCTGTTTCGTGTCTGTCTCTGTTCCGTCTCTGTCCGTGTCTGTCTCTGTCCCGTGTATGTCTCTGTCCCGTGTATGTCTCTGTCCCGTGTCTGTCTCTGTCCATGTCTATCTCTGTCCCGTGTCTGTCTCTGTTCCGTGTCTGTCTCTGTTCCGTCTCTGTCCCGTGTCTGTCTCTGTCCCGTGTCTGTCTCTGTTCCGTGTCTGTCTCTGTTCCGTGTCTGTCTCTGTTCCGTGTCTGTCTCTGTTCCGTGTCTGTCTCTGTCCCGTGTCTGTCTCTGTTCCGTGTCTGTCTCTGTTCCGTCTTTGTCCCGTGTCTGTCTCTGTTCTGTGTCTGTCTCTGTTCTGTCTGTCTCTGTTCCGTGTATGTCTCTGTCCCGTGTCTGTCTCTGTTCCGTGTCTGTCTCTGTTCCGTCTCTGTCCCGTGTCTGCCTCTGTTCTGTGTCTGTCTCTGTTCCGTCTCTGTTCCGTGTCTGCCTCTCTTCCGTGTCTGTCTCTGTTCCTTGTCTGTCTCTGTTCCGTGTCTGTCTCTGTTCCGTGTCTGTCTCTGTTCCGTGTCTGCCTATGTTCTGTGTTTGCCTCTGTTCCGTGTCTGTCTCTGTTCCGTCTCTGTTCCGTGTCTGCCTCGGTTCTGTGTCTGTCTCTGTCCCGTGTCTGCCTCTGTTCTGTGTCTGTCTCTGTCCGTGTCTGTCTCTGTCCGTGTCTGTCTCTGTTCCGTCTCTGTCCCGTGTCTGTCTCTGTTCTGTGTCTGTCTCTGTCCCGTGTCTGTCTCTGTCCCGTGTCTGTCTCTGTTCCGTGTCTGTCTCTGTTCCGTCTCTGTCCCGTGTCTGTCTCTGTTCCGTGTCTGTCTCTGTCCCGTGTCTATCTCTGTCCGTGTCTGTCTCTGTCCGTGTCTGTCTCTGTCCCGTGTCTGTCTCTGTCCCGTGTCTGTCTCTGTCCCGTGTCTGTCTCTGTCCGTGTCTGTCTCTGTCCCGTGTCTGTCTCTGTTCCGTGTCTGTCTCTGTTCCGTCTCTGTCCCGTGTCTGTCTCTGTTCTGTGTCTGTCTCTGTTCTGTGTCTGTCTCTGTCCCGTGTCTGTCTCTGTCCCGTGTCTGTCTCTGTCCGTGTCTGTCTCTGTCCGTGTCTGTCTCTGTTCCGTGTCTGCCTATGTTCTGTGTTTGCCTCTGTTCCGTGTCTGTCTCTGTTCCGTCTCTGTTCCGTGTCTGCCTCGGTTCTGTGTCTGTCTCTGTCCCGTGTCTGCCTCTGTTCTGTGTCTGTCTCTGTCCCGTGTCTGTCTCTGTCCCGTGTCTGTCTCTGTCCGTGTCTGTCTCTGTCCGTGTCTGTCTCTGTTCCGTGTCTGCCTATGTTCTGTGTTTGCCTCTGTTCCGTGTCTGTCTCTGTTCCGTCTCTGTTCCGTGTCTGCCTCGGTTCTGTGTCTGTCTCTGTCCCGTGTCTGCCTCTGTTCTGTGTCTGTCTCTGTCCGTGTCTGTCTCTGTCCGTGTCTGTCTCTGTTCCGTGTCTGTCTCTGTTCCGTCTCTGTCCCGTGTCTGTCTCTGTTCTGTGTCTGTCTCTGTCCCGTGTCTGTCTCTGTCCCGTGTCTGTCTCTGTTCCGTGTCTGTCTCTGTTCCGTCTCTGTCCCGTGTCTGTCTCTGTTCCGTGTCTGTCTCTGTCCCGTGTCTATCTCTGTCCGTGTCTGTCTCTGTCCGTGTCTGTCTCTGTCCCGTGTCTCTCTCTGTCCCGTGTCTGTCTCTGTCCCGTGTCTGTCTCTGTCCGTGTCTGTCTCTGTCCCGTGTCTGTCTCTGTTCCGTGTCTGTCTCTGTTCCGTCTCTGTCCCGTGTCTGTCTCTGTTCTGTGTCTGTCTCTGTTCTGTGTCTGTCTCTGTCCCGTGTCTGTCTCTGTCCCGTGTCTGTCTCTGTTCCGTGTCTGTCTCTGTTCCGTCTCTGTCCCGTGTCTGTCTCTGTTCTGTGTCTGTCTCCGTTCTGTCTCTGTCCCGTGTCTGTCTCTGTTCCGTGTCTGTCTCTGTTCCGTGTCTGTCTCTGTCCCGTGTCTGTCTCTGTTCCGTGTCTGTCTCTGTTCCGTGTCTGTCTCTGTTCCGTCTCTGTCCCGTGTCTGTCTCTGTTCTGTGTCTGTCTCTGTTCTGTCTGCCTCTGTTCTGTGTCTGCCTCTGTTCTGTGTCTGCCTCTGTCCCGTGTCTGCCTCTGTTCCGTGTCTGTCTCTGTCCCGTCTCTGTCTCTGTCCTATGTCTGTCTCTGTCCCGTGTCTGTCTCTGTCCCGTGTCTGTCTCTGTTCTGTGTCTGCCTCTGTTCTGTGTCTGCCTCTGTTCCGTGTCTGCCTCTGTTCCGTGTCTGCCTCTGTTCTGTGTCTGCCTCTGTTCCGTGTCTGCCTCGGTTCCGTGTCTGTCTCTGTTCCGTGTCTGCCTCTGTTCCGTGTCTGCCTCGGTTCCGTGTCTGTCTCTGTTCCGTGTGTGTCTCTGTTCCATGTCTGTCTCTGTTCCGTGTCTGCCTCGGTTCCGTGTCTGTCTCTGTTCCGTGTCTGTCTCTGTTCCGTGTCTGTCTCTGTTCCGTGTCTGTCTCTGTTCCTTGTCTGTCTCTGTTCCGTGTCTGTCTCTGTTCCGTGTCTGTCTCTCTTCCGTGTCTGTCTCTGTTCCGTGTCTGTCTCTGTTCCGTGTCTGTCTCTCTTCCGTGTCTGTCTCTGTTCCGTGTCTGTCTCTGTTCCGTGTCTGCCTCTGTTCTGTGTCTGTCTCTGTTCCGTCTCTGTCCCGTGTCTGTCTCTGTTCCGTGTCTGTCTCTGTTCCGTCTCTGTTCCGTGTCTGTCTCTGTTCCGTGTCTGTCTCTGTTCCGTGTCTGCCTGTGTTCTGTGTCTGCCTCTGTTCTGTGTCTGTCTCTGTCCCGTGTCTGCCTCTGTTCTGTGTCTGTCTCTGTTCCGTGTCTGTCTCTGTCCCGTGTCTGCCTCTGTTCTGTGTCTGTCTCTGTCCCGTGTCTGCCTCTGTTCTGTGTCTGTCTCTGTCCCGTGTCTGTCTCTGTTCCGTGTCTGTCTCTGTTCCGTGTCTGCCTGTGTTCCGTGTCTGCCTCTGTCCTGTGTCTGTCTCTGTCCCCTGTCTGTCTCTGTTCCGTGTCTGCCTGTGTTCCGTGTCTGCCTCTGTCCTGTGTCTGCCTCTGTCCCGTGTCTGCCTCTGTTCCGTGTCTGCCTCTGTCCCCTGTCTGCCTCTGTTCCATGTCTGCCTGTGTGCAGGGCGAGAAGGACTGGCAGAAGTATGAGACAGCCCGGAGGCTGAAGAAGTGTGTGGAGCGCCTGAGGGCCCAGTACAGAGAGGACTGGAAGTCTAAAGAGATGAGGGTCAGACAGAGAGCTGTGGCTCTCTACTTCATAGACAAGGTGAGGATAATTACACGTTACAGTTCATCTATTAGCTGTGACTGGATTGTTGTGAGCAAGGTTCTGTTTTCACCACTCCAAGCCTTTTCTATTGAGGTTGGATACCTAAATACTGCCCTCCATCCTGTGTGTCCTATAGCTGGCCTTGAGGGCGGGGAATGAGAAGGAGGAGGGGGAGACGGCTGATACGGTTGGCTGCTGCTCCCTGAGGGTGGAACACATCAAGCTGTACTC
>NW_027258822.1:0-40000 GCF_045791955.1 Oncorhynchus clarkii lewisi | reverse complement strand
CTCCCCTAAACTCACCGCCCTCTCCCACTCTCCCCATCTCCCTTGAACTCACCCCTCTCATCCTCTCTCCCCATCTCCTCTAAACTCACCGCCCTCTCCCTCTCTCCCCATCTCCCCTAAACTCACCGCCCTCTCCCTCTCTCCCCATCTCCCCTAAACTCACCCCCTCTCCCTCTCTCCCCATCTCCCCTAAACTCACCCCCTCTCCCTCTCTCCCCATCTCCTCTAAACTCACCTCTCCCTCTCTCCCCATCTCCTCTAAACTCACCCCCTCTCTCTCCCATCTCCCCTAAACTCACCGCCCTCTCCCTCTCTCCCCATCTCCTCCAAACTCACCTCCTCTCTCTCCCATCTCCCCTAAACTCACCGGCCTCTCCCTCTCTCCCCCATCTCATCTAAACTCCCCTACCTCTCCCTCTCTCCCCCATCTCCCCAACATCTCCCCTAAACTCACCTCCCTCTCTCCCCCATCTTATCTAAACTCACCTACCTCTCCCTCTCTCCCCCGTCTCCCCTACCTCTCCCCTATCTCCCCTAAGCTCACCTACCCCTCTCTCTCCCATCTCCTCTAAACTCACTTCCCTCCCTCTCCCTCTCTCCCCCATCTCATCTAAACTCACCTACCTCTCCCTCTCATCTCCCCTAAACTCACCTCCCTCATCTCATCTAAACTCGCCGCCTCCTCCCTCTCTCCCCCATCTCCTCTAAACTCACCTCCCTACCTCTCTTCTAAACTCACCTGCATCTCCCTCTCTCCCCATCTCCCATATCTCACCCCCATCTTTCCCAAACTCACCTCCCTCTCTCCCCATCTCATCTAAACTCACCTCCCTCTCTCCCCATCTCCCATATCTCACCCCCATCTTCCCCAAACTCACCTCCCTCTCTCCCCATCTCATCTAAACTCACCTCCCTCTCTCCCCATCTCATCTAAACTCACCTCCCTCTCTCCCTCAACTCCCTTAAACTCACCTCCCTCTCGCACCCATCTCCCATAAACTCACCTACCTCTCTCTCATCTCCTTTAAACTCACGTCCCTCACCCTCATCTCCTCTAAACTCACCTCTCTCACCCTCTCTCTCTCTAATCTCCCCTAAACTCACCTCTCTCTCTCTCCCTCATCTCCCCTAAACTCACCTCTCTCCCTCATCTCCCCTAAACTCACCTCCCACTCTCCCTCTCTCCCCCATCTCCTCTACACTCACCTCCCTCCATCTCATCTCATCTAATCTCCCTCTCTCCCCATCTCCCATATCTCACCCCCATCTTCCCTAAACCCACCTCCCTCTCTCCCCATCTCCCATATCTCACCCCCATCTTCCCTAAACTCACCTCCCTCTCTCCCCATCTCATCTAAACTCACCTCCCTCTCTCCCTCTCTCCCCCATCTCCTCTACACTCACCTCCCTCCCTCCATCTCATCTCATCTAAACTCACCTCCCGCTCCCCATCTCCCCTAAACTCACCTCCCTCCATCTCATCTCATCTAAACTCACTTCCCTCTCTCCTCATCTCCCATATCTCACTCCAATCTTCCCTAAACTCAACTCCCTCTCTCCCCCATCTCCGCTAAACTCACCTCCCTCTCTCCTCATCTCCCATATCTCTCCCCAATCTTCCCTAAACTCACCTCCCCCTCGCACCCATCTCCCCTAAACTCACCTACCTCTCTCTCTCTCATATCCTTTAAACTCACGTCTCTCACCCTCTCTATTGCTAATCTCCCCTAAACTCACCTCTCTCACCCTCTCTCTCACTAATCTCCCCTAAATTCACATCTCACCCTCTCTCTTCCTCATCTCCCCTAAACTCACCTCTCTCTCTCATCTCCCTTAAACTCACCTCTCTCTCTCCATCATCTCCCCTAAACTCACCTCTCGCTCTCCCTCATCTCCCCTAAACTCACCTCTCTCTCTCCCTCATCTCCACTAAACTCACCTCTCTCTCTCCCGCATCTCCCCTAAATTCACCTCTCTCTCTCATCTCCCCTAAACTCAAACTCACCTCTCTCTCTTTCCCTCATCTCCCCTAAACTCACCTTTCTCTCTCCATCATCTCCCCTAAACTCACCTCTCTCTCTCCCTCATCTCCCCTAAACTCACCTCTCTCTCTTTCCCTCATCTCCCCTAAACTCACCTCTCTCTCTTTCCCTCATCTCCCCTAAACTCACCTCTCTCTCTCCATCATCTCCCCTAAACTCACCTCTCTCTCTCCCTCATCTCCCCTAAACTCACCTCTCTCTCTCATCTCCCCTAAACTCACCTCTCTCTCTCTCTTTCCCTCATCTCCCCTAAACTCACCTCTCTCTCTCTCTCCCTCATCTCCCCTAAACTCACCTCTCTCTCTCTCCCTCATCTCCCCTAAACTCACCATCATCTCCCCTAAACTCACCTCTCTCTCTCTCCCTCATCTCCCCTAAACTCACCTCTCTCTCTCCCTCATCTCCCCTAACTTCACCTCTCTTCCCCTGCCTTTATATCTTTCTCTGTTCCTTCTCTTCCTCCTCTTCTCTAGACCTCTATTCTGAATAAGCACCTCCAGGAGTTGATGGACGGGTTGACAGCCAAAGTGTTCCGTACGTACAATGCCTCCATCACCCTGCAGCAGCAGCTCAAAGAGCTCACCAGCCGTGAGTGACAGCACGCAGACAGCCAATCACACACACTGCTCCGATGAGTGACAAGTCCACTAGCCAATAGTGGATGAAGTTGTCTGCCCACTGTTTGCTTCTACTAACCTGATGTCGGGACAAATGTTATTGTTGCTGTGTTACTAGCTTTAATAAAGATCACATTGGCAGCAGCAAACAGTGAGCAAATAGTTGGTTCAACTTTATGTTGAGGTAGCCTACACAATTTACCAGATATTTCTTTGAAAAGTGCATGGTAAATACTGTATCTGTGTCTGTCTCCAGCGGATGAGAGCATTCCTGCTAAGATCCTGTCCTACAACAGAGCCAACCGGGCTGTGGCTATACTGTGCAACCACCAGAGGGCTGCACCTAAGACCTTTGAGAAGTCCATGCAGAACCTGCAAACCAAGGTAACAGCAGAATAGAATAAGTATCTATTGTCCACTTGCACTGAAATGTATATTTTTGCTGTCACAGTACCCATATAGTATACACAGTAATGACCGTGTGTGTGTGTGTGTGTGTGTGTGTGTGTGTGTGTGTGTGTGTGTGTGTGTGTGTGTGTGTGTGTGTGTGTGTGTGTGTGTGTGTGTGTGTGTGTGTGTGTGTGTGTGTGTGGGTGTGTGTGTGTGTGTGTGTGTGTGTGTGTGTGTTTAATGCTCTCAGATAGACGAGAAGCAGAAGCAGCTGTCGGCCACCAGGAAACAGCTGAAGGGGGCAAAGACAGAGCACAAGGCCTCACATGATGACCGAAGTAAAAAGTGAGTACAGCTCTACTGAAACTCCACCAGACTAGGGCCCCATGCCAAGTCAACCCCTAGCTAGCCCCTTCCCCTACGTACTTTGTGCTGCATACAAATTACAATAGATTCACCTTGCCGGCAGATAGGTGGAAGTTTATACTCATTTCTTACCCCAATCCGATTTGGTAGAACTAGGGATGGATCAATCAGCTAATCAATGACTTGTGTGGTGTCCTCAGGATGGTGGAGGTGAAGAGGAAAGCGGTCCAGAGGATAGAGGAACAACTGATGAAGCTACAGATGCAGGCCACAGACAGAGAGGAGAACAAGCAGATCGCACTGGGAACCTCCAAACTCAACTACCTGGACCCACGCATCTCTGTGGCATGGTAAATGACAGACAGACAGACAGACAGACAGACAGACAGACAGACAGACAGACAGACAGACGGGAATGATCACATTACATAG
Organism: Oncorhynchus clarkii lewisi; assembly: GCF_045791955.1. Taxonomy (NCBI): domain Eukaryota; kingdom Metazoa; phylum Chordata; class Actinopteri; order Salmoniformes; family Salmonidae; genus Oncorhynchus; species Oncorhynchus clarkii. The sequence goes on along the minus strand of NW_027258822.1, from coordinate 36,153 downwards.
AGCGGATTACATTTTACTTCACAATTATCACAGATACCATGTAGTTAATTTATCTTGTAATTACACGATAAGTAAGTAAGTGATGTCTGACGTTACCAGGTACAAACTGAGGAATATATTTGTTACTAAAGTAGTTACATACGTAAGCCTGTCATACATGTAATGTTTTCATAGGCGGGGGTGGGTGTGTGTCTTGGGTGGGTGGGGGGTAGTGGAGGGGTCGCTAGTGGTCGCCAATGGTGACAGAAGGCAGGAAATGCTTGTGCATTGTGGGAAAGCAGAGTGAAGAAGAGAACGAAAGGGTGAGAAGGAAAGTGTGTGTGAGTGAGGAACAATAGGGTTTGTTTGTAGGGCCAGAGAGCGTCCCCTCACAGAGCTCTTCCTCCACATGTAGAGGCAATGTGACGTGGCCGCCCGGGACAAATAGCCAGTTGTGGGAAAAGTACTCAATTCTCATACTTTAAAAGTACAATATCTTAATAGAAAATGACTCAGCTAAAAGTGAATGTCACCCAGTAAAATACTACTTGAGTACAATTCTAAAAGTATCAGGTTTTAAATGTACCTAAGTACAGTGGTGGAACAAGTATTCAACTTGAAACATGAAACAATTGTGAAAAGTAAAATGCTATACATCAAATTCCTTATATTAAGCTATTTTATTTTGTCTTTTTTACGGACAGACAGTGGAACACTCCAACACAACCACAGTATACATTTTTCTGTGGGTCTGCCAGATCAGAGATAGTAAGGATGGTTGATAGGTGTGTGAATTGGACCATCATTCTGTCCTGCCTGAGCATTTTAACTGTAACTACTTTTTGGTGTCAGGGGAAATGTATGTACTTTTTGGTGTCAGAGGAAATGTATGTACTTTTTGGTGTCAGGGGAAATGTATGTACTTTTTGGTGTCAGGGGAAATGTATGTACTTTTTGGTGTCAGGGGAAATGTATGTACTTTTTGGTGTCAGGGGAAATGTATGGGAGTAAAAAGTACATATTTTCTTTAGAAATGTTGTTTCTGTAGGAATGAGTAAAAGTAAAAGTTGACTAATATATGAATATATGAATAGTAAAGTAAAGTACAGATTCCCCCAAAAACGACTTAAGTAGTACTTTCGACTGACAGCTTTCATTTGAGGGTGAACCCTTTGAATTTACAGCAGTTTTTGTGCATAGAACCCCCATTCTAGGGCACCAAAAGTATTGGGACAAATTCACTTATATGTATATTAACATAGTCAAATGTTTAGCTTTTGGTCCCATGTTCATAGCACGCAATGACTACATCAAGCTTGTGACTTTATACATTTGTTGGGTGCATTTGCTGTTTGTTTTGGTTGTGTTTCAGATTATTTTGTGCCCAATATAAACGAATGGTAAATAATGTATTGTGTTATTTAGAAGTCACTTTTATTGTAAATAAGATTAGAGTATGTTTCTAAACACTTCTACATTAATGTGGATGCTACCATGACTACAGATAATCCTGAATGAATTGGGAATAATGATGAGTTAGAACGTTACAGACACACAAATACCATACCCTCCCCTGTTATTAACATGACTTGGGGGTAGGATATTTATGTGTCTGTAGCCAAAACAACAAAAAATGTGTCACTGTCCCAATACTTTTGTTTGCTTTCCCTCCTCTGTCTTTAGTTCTCTCTCCTAATGCCCTGCTCTCCTTCTCTCTTCCTCTCCTCCTCTCCTCTGCAGGGTTAAGAAATGGGACGTTCCCATGGAGAAGATTTACAACAAAACCCAGAGGGAGAAGTTTGCCTGGGCCATCGACATGGCTGAAGAGGACTACGAGTTTTAGATCCTGTTCTGTCATTTTATCCCTCCATTTTATTATTGTTTCATTTTAGAAGTATGTGTAGTTCATGTGATTGAGTCCACCATGTAAAATGGGGACCATTCTTAGCATTTGACCAGGGTCCTGTTTGAAGCATGTACTGTATCCTTCCTTCCTCCCTTGAATTGAACGCAGATCTGATAGGTTAAAGCAGTATGGTAGAAACCTTGCTTACACGTATCCAATCACATGCAAATCAGTGATGAGGAATAAAATAGTGCATTGGCCAAGTATTCAAACAGGGATCACGCCCTGAATCTTACTGCAGTGAAAAGTATAGTAGTGTGTTTGACCAAAACATGTTAACCGGACCTTTCAACCTTATCAGCTTCTGTGATTTTCAGCTAGCTAATAGAAGAACTGTAAATGCCTGCTTTTTCTATTGATTTATGCTACAATATCTTAGTCATCAAATATATTGATAAATTCTATATTTTGAAATATTCATGAATTAATCAAAGAATTCCCTAATGAGCGGCACCTTCATACCTTGTGGAAAGAAACAGAGCAGTGGTATGGGGTGTGTGTGTGTTTAATGGTGAATGAGTGGCACCTTCATACCTTGTGGAAAGAAACAGAGCAGTGGTATGGGGTGTGTGTGTGTTTAATGGTGAATGAGTGGCACCTTCATACCTTGTGGAAAGAAACAGAGCAGTGGTATGGGGTGTGTGTGTGTTTAATGGTGAATGAGTGGCACCTTCATACCTTGTGGAAAGAAACAGAGCAGTGGTATGGGGGGTGTGTGTGTTTAATGGTGAATGAGCGGCACCTTCATACCTTGTGGAAAGAAACAGAGCAGTGGTATGGGGGGTGTGTGTGTTTAATGGTGAATGAGTGGCACCTTCATACCTTGTGGAAAGAAACAGAGCAGTGGTATGGGGGGTGTGTGTGTTTAATGGTGAATGAGCGGCACCTTCATACCTTGTGGAAAGAAACAGAGCAGTGGTATGGGGGGTGTGTGTGTTTAATGGTGAATGAGTGGCACCTTCATACCTTGTGGAAAGAAACAGAGCAGTGGTATGGGGTGTGTGTGTTTAATGGTGAATGAGTGCACCATATTTGATGATTTATGAACTTTGAAATCTGTATGAAGAGAGGAGAAGAACATGAGGATGATGTTTATAATGGATGATGATGAATAAGAAGCAACCAATCACTATGCTCGTGTAATTCTGGCACATAGAATGTGAATGTTTTTCATTGGTTTCATTTTGCTGTTTATTTCAGGGATGTATATATTTCTTGTCTGTTTTCAGTACGTACTGGTATGTTATTCTGGATTTTGTAGGATATGTATCCTTCGTGTTGTCACCAGGCCTCCCTACCTGTAGATAGATGTCTTTTCACACGTTTTGCTGAATGAAAACTATTCCACTGTATGTTACTTGAAGAAATGGCTATATAAAAATGTATTGTTTTGGTGCCTGTTTTGTGTAGATACAAATGACTGCTTGCTCTTTTAAAAGGAGAAAAATAGAAATGTGTGAGGGATATGGATTTTGCCAAAAACAAAAACAACTGTTACATAAAGATCTATCATTAATTAAAGATTTGAGGGTGTTTCTTTTTTTTGTACTGCTGTAAACAATGTGGAAGAAATATGTCCTCTATGAAATGATTGTTTCATGTGAATAAGCATTTACTTAACATTATTCAATTAGCATTATTACCACTAAGCACTTATTTAGCATTAATGTAACTAGTCAATAGCCTTTCTTAATAACCCTTTAGCCATTTAGTTTTGTTTGTTGTTTGCTAATTATTTTTGCTTTTGTAGATTATTTGAGAATAAAACATACAACTCATCATTCCACTGCTTTCCTTCCCTGAGAGACTAAAGTTACATTTTCTTATGTAATGACCAAAACATCAACTGCTGAAAGATATTTGACATGAATAAGATCAATCATTAACTACAGGACCCATTATGGCAGTGATGTACTCTACAAAATATCCAGCAGTTGTCAGTCTCTGGAATTATACATAGCCACATTCATATTGTTCATCAAGCTTATATTCAGGTTTCTGAATGACTTGAATCCAAAAATACAGCACAATGGGATAGTGTATCAGAACACACACTACATTTAGAGAAAGAGGGAAATGTAGTCCTGTCAGATAATTAACAGTGGCCAATCAGGGTGGTGGTCGCAATACAATTCTCAATGATCTTATGTCCTTTGGGAGAGAGGGGGGAGGTAACAGGTTTGCGTGCTGTGTGTTGTGTTGGCTCTACAGTTTCTGTCTGTGCTGTGTATTCCTGCTGTGGTGACCTGTCCTGTTAATGGGTCTATGTGTACACTCAGTTTAGAAAGAAAAGTGAAATGAAACCACAACTCAACACATGACATTGTCATCTTTATGAAACTGAAACTTATTTGCGGTACCTCCTGAGACCACACGAGGGCTCTGTTATAAAAGCAGGTCAAAACTCCCCACACAATGACAAAAGTAGTCTATTACGATCAAGATCATGGCTTAAACAAATACTTGTAACAATTGTCATTGTATGTCTTGATAAAGATTAGACAAAGAGTGGATGTGTGAACATGTTTGTAGTTCCATGTTTTGTGGTGAGTTTCAGGCCACTCTATGGGTGTCATAGGAGTGTGACTTTGGCTTTCAGCAAGAACACTTATTATTTATGTACTTGAAATTACTGTAAATGGGATGTGGTGCACAAAGGACAATGTTGGATTACATTTAGTCAAAGAGCACTAGGCCTATAGCCAAGAGAAGGGCTCTGCAACCCTGTTCCTGAAGAGATACCCTCCTGTAGGTTTTCACTCCAATCCTTTTCCTGGAGAGCTACCCCCCTTTAGGTTTTTGTGCCCACCCTAATCTAGCACACCTGATTCTAATCGTAAACTTGTTGATAAACTGAATCAGGTTAGTCACAACTGGGATTGGATTGAAAACCTACAGGAGGGTAGCTCTCCGGGAACAGGGTTGGAGTGAAAACCTACAGGAGGGTATCTCTCCAGGAACAGGGTTGGAGTGTAAACCTACAGGAGGGTATCTCTCCAGGAACAGGGTTGGAGTGTAAACCTACAGGAGGGTATCTCTCCAGGAACAGGGTTGGAGTGTAAACCTACAGGAGGGTATCTCTCCAGGAACAGGGTTGTAGAGCCCTGGACTAAAGTGTAATAAATTACACATGACTACATTGCGTAAAAACACTCAGAATATGGCATGTAGGCTTGTAGGCTACTTCTTTTCAGCAGGTTTGTGAGTTTGTATGCAAATGCCTCCTAATGCCACTGGTTGGCAATGTATTGCACAAGTATAGAGCCTTCAGAAAGTATTCACACCCCTGGCCCCTTTCCATATGTTGTTGTGTTACAGCCTGAATTCAACATGGATTAAAAAATAATAATTCCTCACCCATCTACACACAATACCCCATAATGACAAAGTGAAAACATGTTTTTAGATATTTTAGCAAATGTATTGAAAATTAAATGCAGAAATATCTCATTTACATAAGTATTCACACCCCTGAGTCAATACAAGAGCTTTGCACACATGGATTGTACAATATTTTAAAATTATTCTTCAAGCTCTGTCAAGTTGGTTGTTGATCATTGCTAGATAGCCATTTTCAAGTCTTGTCACAGATTTTCATGCCAATTTAAGCCACTTAGGAAAATCTTGGTAATCAACTCCAGTGTATATTTGGCCTTGCGTTTTAGGTTACTGTCCTGCTGAAAGGTGAACTTCTCCCCCAGTGTCTGTTGGAAAGCAGACTGAACCAGGTTTTCCTCTAGGATTGTGCTTAGCTCTATTCTGTTAATTTGTATTCTTTAAAAGAAACTCTCTAGTCCTTGCCAATGCCAGCCATACCCATAACATGATGCAGCCACCACTTTATTCAAAATGTAAAGTGTAGTTCTCAGCGATGTGTTTGATTTGCAAACACAATGCTTTGTATTCAGGACATAAAGTTCATTTCTTTGCCACATTTTTTTGCAGTTTTACTTTAGTGCCTTATTGCAAACAGGATGCATGTTTTGGAATATTTGTATTCTGTTTATTCTGTCCTTTACGTTAGTATTGTGGAGTAACTACAATGTTGTTGTGCCATCCTCAGTTTTCTCCTATCACAGCCATCACTCTGTAACTGTTTTAAAGTCACCATTGGCCTCATGGTGAAATCCCTGACTGGGTTTCCTCCTCTCCGTGAACTGAGTTAGGAAGGACGCCTTTATCTTTATAGTGAGTAGGTGTATTGATACACCATCCAAAGTGTAATAATAACTTCACCATGCTAAAATAGATATTCAAAGTCTGCTTTTCACCCATCTAGGAATAGGTGCTCTTCGTTACGAGGCATTGAAAAACCTCCCTGGTCTTTGTGTTTGAATCTGTTTGAAATTCAATGCTCAACTAAGGGACCATACATATAATTGTATGTGTGGGGTACAGAGATGAGGTCGTCATTCAACAATAAAAAACACTATTATTGCACACTGAGTGAGACCATGCAATTTATGTGATGGTTTACTCCTGAACGTATTTAGGCTTGGCATAACAAAGGGTTTGAATACTTACTGACTCAATACATATTTATGAGATTGTAAAAATGTCTAAATAGATAATTCCACTTTGATATTATGTGGTATTGTGTGTAGGCCAGTGACACAAAATCTCAATTTAATCCATTTTAAATTCAGGCTGTAATAACAAAATGTGAATAAAGTCGAGGGGTTTGAATACTTTCTGACGGAACTTTTAGTTCTCACTGACACTGACCAAAGGCGAGCAATAATTAGCTATGCTTAGTTAGCCTACTTATAGTAACAGATAATTATGAAAACAAAGTAGACTGAGGGGTGGAAAAGTAAGTGCTGTATCTTTAAGAGACCGATCTATCCGATGCTTTGTTGTACAGAGGGGTCGGATGGGGGAAGGGCCCGAGCCGTGCATGATACAGACAAAACTTGCTTATGGCTCTCTCCGTCGATGGGGAACTGTGACAGGACGCAAAAGGAAAAGGGATCTTTCTCCTCACGACTGAAGCGTACGCACACTGTTGGGACCACAATGATATAATCACGAAAAAGGGGAAGACGGGAGGACAGCCGAAGTTGGACCGGCGGAGATGAGCGGGGCCGTGATTGCGGCGATATACCGAGGTGTTGTTCTGCTATTGTTGCGCTGCTCGCGTGTTCCAGTTGGATTTTGAGACGGTAAGACGAAGGGTACTAGAAGGGTGACCTAAAATAAAGGCTATGGCGATAGCTAACTGGGTTTGTCTGCGTTGAAATCAGCCATTCTTCCTTGGCCGAACAACTGCCCACCACCCTCGCCTTTAGGAAAATGTAGCACGGAATTCCTTGCCTCGCAGTGTATCCGCTCTCCCTTTCGCAACGAATGTTATTTTGTATTGCTTGTTACAAAACGAGCAGAATCTGGGCCCATGGAAATAAAGTTTATGGGTAGCTTGGGAAGGAAACATTCCATTTAGCTAATAGGATTTGATCCCTCAAACTGGCCTATCTATTCTATTTAAATGTGCCGCGGATTACAGTTAACCTGTGGATTTCCATGTATTATCTTCGTGAGAAAAGTGTTGTAAATGATGTAAATCGGTTTGTATATTCCCATACCAGTGTGTGATCAGCTGGAGTTGATTGGTGCACGTCTGTCATTTTCTCAGTCCAGCACCTGTAGGCCTACTGCACAAAATATGTAGCATCATAGCGAAGACTATTGCACAACATATTACCCTAATAACATAGGTTTAGGCCTACACCTAAACTCACCTAGCCATATTTCTAACAGTAAGGCAATATGCAAGTTTGACAGACCTTAGCCAAATAGATGATCAACTCCAGAGAATAGGTTTTCATGGGTTTTCCCCCTGTTCTGTAGGTATCCCTGTCTCTGTCTCGCCCAGGGCTGTGGAGATTGTTCTGAAAGGAAAAGGACAACAAACAGGGGAAGTGAACATGGCTGGGACCTCGGGCTTCTTTTCCAACGGACCCATTCAGTGGATTGAGAGTGACACCGAGATGAACAATCTTTACCGGGATCTGGAATTGGGGACCGTGTTGACTTTGTTTTACTCCAAAAAGTCCCAGCGACCTGAGAGAAGGACATTTCAGGTCAAACTTGAGACGAGGACAATTATCTGGACCCGAGGCACGGATAAAATAGAGGGAGAAAGTGAGTATGGCTCTCGCATTAGAAAACGTGCGCAATGCATAGGCTGCATGATATTCTGTTTCATCCAATGAATACAATTTAGGCCTATCTTTGTCCAAAGAATATTTGATCACACTGTCGTCACTGTCGCACAGAATATGTTCTGACAGGAGAATATGATGCCAAAGCGGTCTGTTTACCTGCTGTCATAAACAGGAATGTTTTTAAAAAACAGCAAAGCTGCGAGACGCACGAGTGTCACACGATAACAAAACACTTGCCATGTCATTTTGTCCAGTAGCTTGTGATTAGACGTGTACAATTACGAAATTGCGTATTTGTTAGTACTATTATGAAGCAATTATGGGATTTGAAGCGTGTTCAGTGTTCAGATAATGGAAAAACCATGTCGCACGAGGCCAGAGCAAAGCCAAAAAGTGGGGCCTATAGCCTATTGAAACATCCTTATTTGGCCCCATTTGAACATGACCTACATATAATCTTGTCCCAGTGTTAAATAAAGTGTAGAAACGCATGCTGGATAGAAGTGTCAAATTCATCACAGGCCCTGTGTGTTTTCGTGAAGGGAGCCTTGTGCGTGCGCCCCTCACTCAGAACGGTCTCCCGGGTAGCAGGATGCCTCTCACACAGCTGTACTCTGCTCCGGATGCAGCCAAGGAGAAAGGAAAAAGGGTTTAAACGACCCCCCCCCCCCACCATGTACCTATGGTTGTCCTTTGTTTGCTTAAATCCATACTTACAATAATAAAACCTTAATGTTATTGCTACATCCAACGACTGACTGGTTTACATGAGATTCAATGTGCACAGCGCATGACATTTTATTAAAACATGGATTTCAGGAAACTAATGAAGGCACGCAACAACAAACACAGCTAAACAGTTTTACATTTTTGAAGTATGGATTCATAGCAACTTTAAGGAGTCGGGGGTTAATTTAGGAAACTTTAGTCTTTGCTCAACTCCATGGAGGAGTTTCGGTACCTGACAACGTCGTCATATAATATCCTACTCTTTGCGAGTGAGACGATATTGGCGAATGCGTCTCCTTAAAAATAGAATGGATAGTTTTTACTGGAAGTGTGGGATCATTTGGGAAAGAATCAGTGCCATTTTAGTCTTCCGTCCTATCGATGACGGGGAGATCAGTGGGTCTCTCACATCACCACTGACTCAGCAGTTTTGATGCTTGCTGGTTGCCTCTGAGAGGAAATAAAGATGATGTCCAGTTACCTGCTGTATGTAGATAATTCTCCCTAGTAAATTATCAAATGTCACTTGAATTGAATACAAATCTAATTGTATTTGTCAAATGTCCCGAATACAACAGGTATAGACTTTACTGTGAAATGCTTACTTTACAGCCCTTTCCCAACAATGCAGAGTTAAAAAGTAAGAAAATAAATTACATTTACAAGGACTACCTGTACCTAGTCAACGTGTCAATACCTCCTTAGTGATTGGTGTGCTTTTGGTCCCCTGATAAACATTTGGCATATCATAAGTGATGTAGTAGTATTCAAATTGTAACTGGTGAACAGCAGTTCACTTATTTGATGTACACTGACCTCACAGGAGTGAAGGACTGGACTAACGGACATAACGTTTTGGTTGGTTCAGTAACCTGTCAAACCCTAACCCAGCCGCCTCACTGTTGCTTTCCCCACCCTCCCCGCCTACCCTTGACTGAATCTCAGGCGAAGACCACAGCTTAGGTCTAAGTGCACCGCGAAAATTCTAGACGGAACCGACAGAGAAATGTCAGTGTGGCCGAGACGGTCCTGTCCCAAACACACATCAAGCAGGTGACCACCTCATCTCAAACACACCAGGCCTGGTGTGTGTTTGCGCCTTTATCTAACCACAGTCATAGCTTGCATCAACACACAAACATCTGGGTTTTGGTGTAGTGGTAGACAGTATGTCTTTATACTCTCAGCCAGCCAGGAACATGCAGTAAGGTAAGCCTGTTTGACAAATCTAAACTCTTGTTTGAACAGGTGTTACTGGGATTTCTTAACATGGCACTTGTATGTTGTAAGACTTGCTGGTTTAGCAAGTGTCACTAAGACTAAAATCCCAGTGTTGGCAGAATGTAGTCCGAGCACTGGCACTTGCACTCAGTGTGATCTGAGAATGTGAACAACATAGGTTCTCATTTGTGCCGACAAGCCTGAAGGCAGAGAGAGAGAATCGAGACACGCAGGACCCAATTATTCCCCCAGATATCTAGATATCTCCATGCCCTTGTTTAGTAAGCACAAATCAGTCCCATTAGAATCCCACTATAGGAAAGAGGGTTTACGAGACATGGATAAAGGCGTTGATGAGGTGGCTACATCAGTGACGGCACACAACAGAATCCGAGACCCAGTAACTGCAGACATGCAGGCTGGCCTGGTTCCATTCTGTGTGGACCATGAGCTTCCTTTTGAAAGTTATTGTAGCTGTCACATTGGATAAGATCTTCTGATAAGTGTAAATGTTGTGGTGAGATTCTGGCGAATACTCTTTTTTTGGGGGGAGTGGGAGATATTTAGACACACTGAAACTGTCTCAGATTTGAGAGAGAGGTGTGTCTGTTCCAGCAAAGGCACCTGCACACCTCTGTGGAAACTGTCAGTCAGTATATGAAGGCCAATGGCATGCCTTGAACTAGGATTTTCCATCCTTTCAGAAACACAAGTCTAATGAAAAAGGACAACCTCTGCAAGACCACAGTCAAATATAGCCTACATCATGGTTGACTGTGCATTGGCCAATTAGTTTGTTCAAAGTTCAACAGCTCTGCTCTAACACTTCAAAACAAACTACACTTCAGTGTAGTTTGTTGTTATTCTCCCATGCTTTCATCCTCAAATGTGCATATTATCCCTAAAGTCAACAAAGATAGTTGTGAGCCAATGAGAGAAAGGTTAATGGGGTAGAGGGAAGTAAAATGAAGAGCAAACAGGGAGAGACGTGTTGGTATGTTAGTCAGGATGCCTCCTCTCCTCTCCCTGTGTAAGGTCACACCTCTGGCCAGCTCTTATTTCCTGGAGCTTCACAATAACTCTGCAAATATTTAGACTGACTTACATGTTCTCTCGAATATCAACCTGTCAGATTGACTTAGTCTCAACGGAAGTCGGCTGCATAGATGCATGTGATGCAAAGTAGATGTGCGTTTTGTGTGTGAGAGATTCTTCGAGATGAAAGAAGGTGGGTACATACGCACACACAGGCGCACAGACAGTGTAGGCGGCAGAGCAGCACAGGATGTGTGGTTTAGGGCAGGAAGAGGAGCAGGAGCAGAGCTATGCTGTGTGTGTGTGTGACTATCTTAATGCCGAACTAACTGCACCAGGACAATCGGTGTACCTCAACACTGTCACTAACACAATCCCACTTTGCCACTGTCCGTGACTTCAACTCTCCATATGCTTTACAGCTCATTCTTCTGGCCAAATCAGAACTTGAGATGCACATTTCTACAGTAACTAGATGTCTTGCGCAAATCTCCCATTGACATGATTTATGACGAAGTTCAAGGTATGCAGTGTATGCCCTGAAACATGCACTGAATTGGGCTATTCAGGTTTCTGTTCCTTGGCTTTTGATCACCACCTGCAAGGCAGAAAAGGAAAGCTCCTGTTCTGTCTCCTCTGAGGCCCGGTCGGCCCTTATAGTGAGCAGGTGTGTGTGTGTGTGTGTGTGTGTGTGTGTGTGTGTGTGTGTCTTGAGGTTGTGGTCCTCTGAAGGTCTGTCCCTTGGCCAGTCTGTTGCAACAGTGTGGCTGGACTTAAGAGCAGTGTCTTAATATGTCATGCATTTGTAACACTCTGCTCTGCTTGACAATGTGCAAACTAAATGTGATTGGTGGATACAGTTTAGCTAACCTTAACAGACTGTTTCATGTTGGAGTGACTTGGCTGACCCCTGTATCTGTCCCCCCTCCAGTTGATATCCGAGAGATAAAGGAGATCCGAGCGGGCCAGAAGTCTCGGGACTTTGAGCGCTATGTGGAGGACTCTACAGCACGACTAGACCAGGCTCACTGCTTCGTCATCCTACACGGCACTGAGTTCCGCCTCAAAGCACTCAGCCTAGCAGGTAAATACTAAATACACAGCTTCCAAAGCCTTGCGTTTTGTCAGGTAGAGACGCACCCATACCATAATATGGAACTTGAATGTCAGGACTTTGACGCCTAACCTTTGACCCCTCTCCCCAGCGACGTCTGATGAGGAGATGACCATGTGGGTGAAGGGGCTGACCTGGCTGGTGGCAGACACACTCAAATCCCCCACCCCTTTACAGATAGAGAGGTACACCTTTATTCGGTTGGGTAGGCTGAGTGGGCATCACTTGATGGTACGTTGCAAATGGCTATCACAGCACTTTCGGTGTCGAAGACTCATTCTTCAATGTAACTCTTTTTTTTCACCCAGGTGGTTACGGAAGCAGTTTTATGCCGTAGATCGCAACAGAGAAGACAAGTAAGTTAAATAAATCAGTGCTTTTTTGTGGATATAAACTAAATACAGTACCATCGAAAAGTATTCAGACCCCTTGACTTTTTCCACATTTTGTTATGTTACAACCTTATTATAAAATGGATTAATATATTTATTTATACTCAGCAATCTACACACAATACCCCATAATGACCAAGTGAAACAGGTTTTCAGAATTTTTTTCAAATGTATAAAAAATGTAAAACAGAAATAGCTTTACACAAGTATTCAGACCATTTGCTATGAGCCTCGAAATTGAGCTCGGGTGTATGTTTCCATTGATCATCCTTGAGATCCTTGATTGGAGTCCACCTGTGTTAAATTCAATTGACTGGACATGATTTGGACAGGTACACACCTGTCTATATAAGGTCCCACAGTTGACAGTGCAGGTCAGAGCAAAAACCAACCCATGAGATCAAAGGAATTGTCTGTAGAGCTCTGAGACAGGATTTTGTCAAGGCACATATCTGGGGAAGGGTAACAAAACATTTCTGCAGCATTGAAGGTCCCCAAGAACACAGTGGCCTCCATTATTTATAAATGAAGTTTGGAACCACCAAGACTCTTCCTAGAGCTGGCTAACTGGGCCAATTGAGCAATCGGGGAGAAGGGTCTTGGTCAGGGAGGCCAAAAGGCACCTAAAGACTCTCAGACCATGAGAAACAAGATTCTCTGGTCTGATGAAACCAAAAATTAACTCTTTGGCTGAATGCCAAGCGTCACATCTGGAGGAAACCTGGCACCATCCCTACGGTGAAGCTTGGTGGTGACAGCAACATGCTGTGGGGATGTTTTTCAGCAGCAGGGACTGGGAGACTAGTCAGGATTGAGGCAAAGTACAGAGATCCTTGATTAAAAACCTGGGTTCGGGACAAGTCTCTGAATGCCCAGCCAGAGCCCGGACTTAAACCCGATCTAACATCTCTGGAGAGACCTGAAAATAGCTGTGCAGCATCGCTCCCCATCCAACCTGACAGAGCTCGAGAGGATCAGCAGAGAAGAATGGGAGAGTCTCCCCAAATACAGATGGGCCAAGCTTGTAGCATCATACCCAAGAAGACTCTGGGTAGTAATTGCTGCCAAAGGTGTTTCAACAAAGTACTGAGTAAAGGGTCTGAATACTTATGTAAATATATTTCAATTTTTTATAAATGAGCAAAAATGCCAACCTGTTTTTGCTTTGTCATTCTGGGGTATTCAAATGAAATGGTATTAGTCACATGCGGTGAATTCAACAAGTGTTGACCTTACAGTGAAATGCTTACTTACGAGCCCCTAACTAACAATGCTGTTAAAAAAAATACAGATAAGAGATTAAAGTAACATTTAATTAAAGAGCAGCAGTAAAATAACCATAGTGAGATTATATACAGGGGGGTACCGATACATAGTCAATGTGCGCGGGGGCACCGGTTGGTTGAGGTAGTATGTACATGTAGGTAGTGCTATGCATAGTTACTTTAATAAATGACAACAGAGAGTAGCAGTGGTGTGGAGAGGGTGCAATGCAAATAGTCTGGGTAGCCATTTTACTAGCTGTTCAGGAGTCTTATGGCTGGGGGGTAGAAGCTGTTTAGAATCCTCTTGGACCTAGACTTGCCCATGCCAAATCTTTTCAGTCTCCTGAGGGGGAATAGGTTTTGTCGTGGCCTATTCACGACTGTCTTGGTGTGCTTGGACCATGTTAGTTTGTTGGTGATGTGGACACCAAGGAATTTGAAGCTCTCAACCTGCACCACTGTAGCCCTGTAGATGAGAATGGGGGTGTGCCTAGTCCTCTTTTTCTCGTAGTCAACAATCATCTCCTTTGTCTTGATCACATTGAGGGAGAGGTTGTTGTCCTGGCACCACACGGTCAGGTCTGACCACCTCCCTATAGGCTGTCTCGTCGTTGTCGGTGATCAGGAATGAGCATACTGTGTCATTGGCAAACTTAATGATGGTGTTGGAGTCGTGCCTGGCCGTGCAGTCATGAGTGAACAGGAGGGGACTGTGCACGCACCCATGAGGGGCCCCTGTATTGAGGATCAGCGTGGCAGATGTTGTTACCTACCTTCACCACCTGGGGGTGGCACGTCAGGAAGTCCAGGATCCAGTTGCAGAGGGAGGTGTTTAGTCCCAGGGTCCTTAGCTTATTGATGAGCTTTGAGGGCACTGGTGTTGAACACTGAGCTGTAGTCAATGAATAACATTCTCACATAGGTGTTCCTTTTGTCCAGGTGGGAAAGGGCAGTGTGGAGTGCAATAGAGATTGCATCATCTGTGGATCTGTTGCGGCGGTTCACAAATTGGAGTGGGTAGGCAGGGTTTCTGGGATGAAACCAGCCTTTCAAAGCACTTCATGGCTACTGATGTGAGTGCTACGGGTCGGTAGTCATTTATCCAGGTTACCTTGGTGTTCTTGGGCACAGGCACTATGGTGGTCTGTTTAAAACATGTTAGTATTACAGACTCGGAGAGGTTGAAAATGTCAGTGAAGACACTTGCCATTTGGTCAGCGCATGCTCGCAGTACACGTCCTGGTAATCCGTCTGGCCCTGCGGCCTTGTGAATGTTGACCTGTTTAAAGGTCTTACTCACATCTGCTGCGTAGAGCGTGATCACACAGTCTTCTGGGAACAGCTGGTGCTCTCATGCATGTTTCAGTTTTATTTGCCTCAATGCGAGCATAGAAGTAGTTTAGCTCGCCTGGTTGGCTTGTGTAGCTGGGCAGCTCTCAGCTGTGCTTTCCTTTTGTAGCCTGTAATGGTTTGCAAGCCCTGCCACATCCGACGAGTGTCAGGGCCGGTGTAGTACAATCTCAGTCCTGTATTGACGCTTTGCCTGTTTGATGGTTCGTCGGAGGGCATAGCGGGATTTCTTATAAGCTTCCGGGTTAGAGTCCTGCTTCTTGAAAGCTGCAGCTCTAGCCTTTAGCTCAGTGCGGATGCTGCCTGTAACCCCAACCAAAAGCCATGGATATGTATGTACGGTCACTGTGGGGACGACGTCGTCGATGCACTTATTGATGAAGCCAATGACTGATGTGGTGTTCTCCTCAATGCCATCGGAGGAATCCCGGGAACAAATTTCAGTCAGTGCTAGCAAAAAAGTCCTGTAGCTTAGCATCTGCTTCACCTGACCACTTTTTTATTAATCTAATTTTCACTTGTAAGCAGGAATCAGGAGAATAGAATGGTCTAATTTGCCAATTGGAGGGCAAGGGAGAGCTCTGTATGAGTTTCTGTGTGTGGAGTATAAGTGGTTCAGAGTTCTGTTTCCTCTGGTTGCACATTTAACATGCTGATATAAATTTGGTAAAATGGATTTAAGTTTCCCTGTTTTAAAGTCCCCGGCTACTAGGAGCGCTGCCTCTGGGTGAGCGTTTTCTTGTTTGCTTATGGCGGAATACAGCTCATTCAATGCTGTCTTAGTGCCAGCCTCTGACTGTGGTGGTATGTAAACTGCTTTGGAGAATACAGATAACCTGTAGACAACACTACCTACCGAGAGAGTTTATCATGAGATACTCTACCTCCTTCTTCTACTTCTACTTCCTTAGATATCGTGCACCAGCTGTTATTTACAAAAATACATAGTCCGCCGCTCCTTGTGTGTATTGTGTGTAGATTGATGAAAAACAACAATTTAATACCTTTTATAATACGGCTGTAACCTAACAAAATGTGAATTAAGTCGAGGGTTCTGAATACTTTCTCAAGGCACTGTAAATGATTGAAAAAGCATTGCATCAGCTTGAAGATAATGGAGAGCAATAATGCTTTTCTTTCAGAGACTTGGTACATTTGGGTTAGTGTATTATCAATAATTTAGACCAGTATGACTAGCTACCTGCTGTAGCAAATAGCAGTATAGGCCAGCCAGAGGCATTTTGGACAGACTAGGGATGAAAGTAAAACCAAACAATGCATGCGGAAAGTATTATTTTTCCACATTTTGTTACGTTACAGCTTTATTCTAAAATTGATACAATTGTTATTTTTTTCTCATCCATCTACACAATAACCCATAATGACAAAACAAAAATACGTTTTTAGAAATGTTTGCAATTTAAAAAATAAACAACGTAATAACATTTCCATAAGTATTCAGGCCCTGTACTCAGTACTTTGTTGAAGGACCTTTGGCAGCGATTAAAGCCTCGAGTCTTCATTGGTTGTGACGCTACAAGCTGGGCACACGTGTATTTGGAGAGTCTCTCCCGTTCTTCTCTGCAGATCCTCTCAAGCTCTGTCAGGTTGGATGGGGAGCGTCGCTGCACAGCTATTTTCAAGTCTCCAGAATTGTTAAATCGGGTTCAAGTCCAGGCTCTGGCTGGGCCACTCGGGGACATTCAGAGACATGTTCCCGAAGCCACTCCTGTGTTGTTTTGGCTGTGTGCTTAGAGTTGTTGTCCTGTTGGAAGCTGAACCTTCGCCCCAGTCTGAGAACCTGCTCCAGCGTGCTCAGGACTTCATCAAGGATCTCTCTCTGTACTTTGCTCCGATCATCTTTCCCTCAATCGTGACTAGTCCCCCAGTCCCTGCCGCTGAAAAACATCCCCACAGCATGATGCTGCCACCACCATGCTTCACCGTAGGGATGGTGCCAGGTTTCCTTCAGATGTGACGCTTGGCATTCAGGCCAAATAGTTCAATCTTGGTTTCATCAGACCAGAGAATCTTGTTTCTCATGGTCTGAGAGTCCTTCAGGTGCCTTTTGGCAAACTCCAAACGGGCTGTCATGTGCCTTTTTACTGAGGAGTGGCTTCCGTCTGGCCACTCTACCAGAAAGGCCTGATTGGTGGTGCTGCAGAGATGGTTGTTCTTCTGGAAGTTTTTCCCACTTCCACAGAGGAGCTCTGTCAGAGTGACCATCTGGGTCTTGGTCACCTCCCTGACTAAGGTCCTTCTCCACCGATTGCTCAGTTTGGCCAGCCGGCCAACTCTAGGAAGAGTCTTGGTGGTTCCACACTTCCATTGAAGAATGATAGAGGCCACTGTGTTCTTGGGGACCTTCAATGCTGCAGAAATGTTTTAGTATCCTTCCCCAGATCTGTGCCTCAACACAATCCTGTCTCAGAGCTCTATGGACAATTCCTTCGACCTCATGGCTTGGTTTTTGCTCTAACATTTACTGTCAACTGTGGGACCTTATATAGACAGGTGTGTGCCTTTCCAAATAATTTCCAATCAATTGAATTTACTACAGGTGGACTCCAATCAAGTTGTAGAAACATCTCAAGGATGATCAATGGAGACTGGATTCACCTGAGCTCAATTTCGAGTCTCATAGCAAAGGGTCTGAATACTTGTGTGAATACTTGTGTAAATAAGTGTTTTCTGTTTCATTTGTAATAAATGTGCAACATTTTCTAAAAACCTGTTTTCGCTTTGTCATTATGGGGTATTGTGTGAAGATTGATGAGGAAATGTTTTTATTTAATCAGTTTTAGAATAAGGATGTAACGTAACAAAATGTGGAAAAAGGGAAGGGGTCTGTATACTTTCCAAATGTACTGTATGCACAATTAGGGAATGAGCACAGCTTAATAGTTTTTGAAGAAGCTTCCTACCAGCTCTGGTTGGTGTGTGTACGTGATGTGGAGGTGTGAAGGAACTAACCTTTCAGCCACAGACCTGCACAGCTTCCTGGTGTTTGTGTGTGTGTGAGCACCCCCCCCTCCCCATTCAGAAGCAGCTTCCTCTAAGTAGTCCTGAGGTGAAGTCACGACATGGTACTCTTCCAGAAGTGTGTGTGTGAACATCTTCATTTGTGTGTTTGGCGTTGTGTGTATTTTAGGATATCCTGTAAGGATCTGAAGAGCATGCTGTGCCAGGTTAACTACAGGGTCCCCAACATGAAGTTCCTCAGAGAGAAACTTCCGGTAACATCCTCACACTCATCACATTTCCCTAATACCCCCTCCCCACCAGTGTGTGTGTTTCCAGTGTCATCCTAACCCTGTGGCAACATTGCCCCCTCTCCTCTCACTCTTTCTCTCAGGACTCGGAGTTGAGGAATGGAGACGTGTCCTTCAGCCAGTTTTCCCAGCTCTATCGCAGCCTGATGTTTGACGCCCAGAAAGCTGTAAGTCATCTTCAGCCATATCTCTCACCCCCTCTCTCTGTCTGTCTGCTTCTCAAATGGCTCCCGAATCAAGAGGCCTGTTAAAACCCACAGAGCCTCTGGTAGGAACCGTTAGGCCCAGCAGGCAGGCAGACAGACGGGAGCTGTCTTGTCATACTGAAACGACAAGGTTTATTGTGTTAAATAATTTTCTTTACTTTTGTCTTTCAGATGGAGATTCCTTTTCTACAGAGGTAGATACTCACACACCCAGCCTGAGCATCATGTTATACTGTAGATGTGAGTTGTGTAACACCTCTCTCCCTCTGTCAGGTTCATTGAGAGACCAGAGCAGAAGATCTTACTAGAAGACTTCAAGACTTTCCTTCTGGAGGCCCAGAAGGTATACTGGATGATATAGATGATAATGCTATCTAAGTTCCTAGGGATTCGGTACAACACAACGCTTGACTTGTCGTACACTTTAGTAACTAGTTATTTTTTAAAGGTGTTACGTGTTAATACACAAGGAAATCAAATGACCTGAATAACGCAATGTGTTGTGTGTGTTCGTAGGAGCTGTGGGCCACTGACAACAATAAGGTGCAGGAGTTTATGTTTGGGTACCTGAAGGACCCACTGAGGGAGGTGGAACAACCCTTCTTCCACCAAGATGAGGTACCTTCTCACTCTTAAGCTTGTCCCCTAGCCTCTGAAATCCCAGAACTAGAGAACATTGTTAACAACCCGTCTAACTAGGGATACACACCCCCTCCTCTCTTTCTCACTCCTAGGCAATAAAATAAAAGTACCACTATGATTAACCATTTTCATGTTACACAGTGGTGAGAGTACATCCAACAGACATTGCTCGTCCTAATATTTATATATTTCTTAATTCCATTATTTTACTTGTAGATTAGTGTGTATTGTTGTGAATTGTTAGATACTACTGCACTATTGGAGCTAGGAACACAATCATTTCACTACACCCGCAATAACATCTGCTAAATATGTGTATGTGACCAATAAAATTTCATTTCACATTATATAACTTAATTTGGAATAGAACACCCACATCTTGCTGGTGACATGAATGTGCCTGAGTTCTGTGGAAATTAGACATTAGTTATTGTCAAACTTGTCTGACAAAGGAAGTGCCTCTAGTATCTACCTACAGGATGGTACACTTCATATGTCTGGGCCTGTGATTAGTAGAAAACTCTGACTTTCAGTTGAACACAATCACAAAGGGTGCCTGGTTTTCACATGGTAGTGCTCTTCATTGGACTGTCTCTTTGTATTCATCAGAACCCCAATATTGATTGCGTGTCTTCCCTCCCCCCTCGGTCTAGTTCCTGACATACCTATTTTCCAAAGAGAACACCGTCTGGGACTCAGCCCTGGACCAGGTGTGTCCTGAAGACATGAACAACCCCCTGTCTCATTACTGGATATCCTCATCTCATAACACGTAAGAACAGAGGGAGTGGGGGGGGAGAATGGATTACTGTATTTGAAATCAGTGTTGTGCTAATGCTGGCTTCACATGAATGGTAAGAGAGAAAGCAGAGTTTCCCAGACATTTTTCCCTAGTCCAAGGGGATTTGTGTTCTACAGTTCTGATGTATATCAGATTAAATTGGTATTATCTAACAATTCCTTTTTAACAATGAGAACTGGGCTTTGATTGTGTAGGAAAATGTCATTTTCCTCGCATTGAAAACATGGTGAGAAGAGGTTAATGTGATAACCTTTTGTGTTGGCTGTGAAACAATACTCCTGGAAGTGAGGAATGAAAATGTCCATGTTGCTTTGATAAAGTCTGAATTGCCTGGCTAAGTGAGAAAGGGGTGTTTACGCTAACCAACAAACACAGAAATACCTTTTTGATTCTGTATTCAATGTTTCACTACTGACATGGAAGAGGATGTGAAGAACACAGGATGAAGGGAAAGGAGGCTTCTGTAGACTATCTGATGTCGTGTGTGTGTTTGTAGCTACCTGACAGGTGACCAGTTTTCTAGTGAGTCGTCCCTGGAAGCGTACGCACGCTGTCTGAGGATGGGCTGCCGCTGCATCGAGTGTGAGTTTATTATATATACACACACACACCTAACTCTGCATAACCCACTTTCTTTCAGACCTAAAGCCACTCTTCTCCACAATATCTGCATGACTGCATGACAAACACACTTCGTATACTGTATCACTGCACTGGTAGTGAGGGAACACTGTTCAGACCGGTTTCTAAAGGATCTGACTATTTTTAGAGATGGTCGTACTGCACTGCTGCTCCATTCAGAAAGGCACATATGACACTTTAATATTTAATCTTGATTTAAACCAGGAAGTCCCTTTTTTTAATGTGTGTTATATACACACACACACACACTCACACACAGGGCCTTTAGAAAGTATTCAGACATCTGGACTTTTTCCACATTTTGTTACAGCCTGAATTTAAAATAGATAAAGTTGAGATGTTGTCACTGGCCTACATAATACCCCATAATGTCAAAGTGGAATTATTATTTAACAAATTAATTAAATGAAAACATGAAATGTCTTGGGTCAGTAAGTATTAAACCCCTTTATGGCAAGCCTAAATAAAAAAAATCTGCTTAACAAGTCACAATAAGTTACATGGACTCACTCTGTGTGCAATAATAGTGTTTAACATGATTTTTGAATGGCTACCTCATCTCTAACTTACACATTCAGTTATCGGTACGGTCCCTTTGTCAAACATTGAATTTCCTAATGCCTCGCAAAGAATGGCACCTATTGGTAGATGAGTCCAAATTTAAAAAGCAGATGTTGAATATCCCTTTTGAGCATGGCAAAGTTATTTAATGACACTTTGGATGGTGTATCAATACACCCAGTCACTACAAAGATAGTCATTCTTAACTCAGTTGCCGGGGAGGAAGGAAACTGCTCAGGGATTTCACCAAAAGGCCAATGGTGACTTTAAAACAGTTACATGGCTGTGATGGGAGAAACCTGAGGATGGCTCAACATTGTAGTTACTCCACAATACTAACGTAAAGGAGGCCTGTACAGAATAAAAATATTACAAAACATGCATCCTGTTTGCAATAAGGCACTAAAGTACAACAGAAGAAAGGAATATTTTTTTTTAAACTTTGTTTGGTGCAAATCCAACACAACACATCACTGAGTACCACTCTTCATATTTTCAAGCATAAGGTAGTGGCTGCATTATGTTATGGGTATGCTTGTCATTGGCAAGGACTATTTATTTTTTGCATAAAAGAAACTGAATAGTTAAGCACCGGCAATATCCTAGAGGAAACATGGTTGTCTGTTTTCCAACAGACAGTTGGAGAAAATTCACCTTTCACCAGGATAATAACTTAAACACAAGTTTACATACACAAAGTTGACTGTGCCTTTTAAACAGCTTGGAAAATAGAAGCTTCTGATATCCAATTGACTCAAATTGTCAATTAGCCTATATTTCAAGGCCTACCTTCAAACTCAGTCCCTCTTTGCTTGACATCATGGGAAAATCTAAATAAATCAGCCAAGACCTCAGAAAATAATTTGTAGACCTCCACAGGTCTGGTTCATCCTTGGGAGCAATTTCCAAATGCCTGAAGGTACCATGTTCATCTGTACAAACAATAGTATGCAAGTATAAACACCATGGGGCCACGCAGCCGTCATACCGCTCAGGAAGGAGACGTGTTCTGTCTCCTAAAGATGAATGTACTTTGGTGCGAAAAGTGCAAATCAATCCCAGAACAACAGCAAGGGACCTTGTGAAGATGCGGGTACAAAAGTATCTATGTCCACAGTAAAACGAGTCCGATATCGACATAACCTGAAAGGCCACTCAGCAAGGAAGAAGCCAAAACTGCCATAAAAAAGCCAGACTACAGTTTGCAACTGCATATGGGGACAAAGATTGTGCTTTTTGGAGAAATGTCCTCTGGTCTGATAAAACAAAAATAGAACTGTTTGGCCATAATGACCATCGTTATGTTTGGAGGAAAAGGGGGAGGCTTGCAAGCCGAAGAACACCATCCCAACCGTGAAGCATGGGGGTGGCAGCATCAGGTTGTGGGGGTGCTTTGCTGCAGGAGGGACTGGAGCACTTCACAAGATAGATGGCATCACGAGGGAGGAAAATATATGGATATATTGAAGCACCATCTCAAACATCAGTCAAGAAGTTAATGCTTGGTTGCAAATGGGTCTTCCAAATGGAGGATGACACCAAGCATACTTCCAAAGTTGTGGCATAATGGTTTAAGGACAACAAAGTCAAGGTATTGGAGTGGCCATCACAAAGCCCTGACCTCAAACCTATAGAAAATTTCCGGGCAGAACTGAAAAAGTGTGTGTGAGCAAGGATGCCTACAAACTTGACTCAGTTACACCAGCTCTGTCAGGAGGAATGGGTCAAAATTCACCCAACAAGTTTTTCACTCTTGGTATTCTGTCAACCAGCTTCATGAGGTAGTCACCTGGAATGCATTTCGATTAGCAAGTGTGGTTTGTTAATTTGTGGAATTTCTTCCTTAATGCGTTTGAGCCAATCAGTTGTTTTGTGACAAAGTAGGGCCATCTTGTCTATACCACCCCTATTTGGTAAAAGACCAAGTCCATATTATGGCAAGAACAGCTCAAATAAGCAAAGAGAGGTGACGGTCCATTACTTTAAGACATGAAGGTCAGTCATTGCAGAACATTTCAAGAACTTTGAAAGTTTATTTTGAGTGCGGTTGCAAAACCCATCAAGCGCTATGATGAAACCAGCTCTCATGTGGACCGCCACAGGAAACGAAGAGTTACCTCTGCTGCAGAGGATAAGTTCATTCGTTACCAGCCTCAGAAGCATTTATTTGGGCTGCAATTTAAGTGTTCAAGTAACAGACACATCTCAACATCAACTGTTCAGTGGAGACTGCGTGAATCAGGCCTCATGGTGGAATTGCGGCAGAGAAACCACTACTGAAGGATACCAAGAAGGAGGAAGAGACTTGCTTGGGCCAAGAAACATGAACAATTGACATTTAGACTGGTGGAAATCTGTCATTTGGTCTGATCAGTGTCTTTGTGAGACGTGTTGTAGGTGAACGGATGATCTCTGTATGTGAAGTTCCCACCATGAAGCATGGAGGAGGAGGTTTGATGGTGTGGGGGTGCTTTGCTGGTGACACCGTCTGTGATTTATTTTAGAATTCAAGGTGCACTTAACCAGCATGGCTACCACATGTTTCTGCAGCAATACGCCATCCCATCTGGTTTGGGCTTAGTGGGACTGTCATTTATTTTTCACCAGGACAACGACCCCGCACACCTCCAGGGCTATTTGTCTAAGAAGGAGAGTGATGGTGTGCTGCATCAGGTGACCTGGCCTTCACAACCTCAACCCAATTGAGATGGTTTGGAATGAGTTGGACTGCAGAGTGAAGGAAAAGCAGCCAACAAGTGCTCATCATTTGTGGGATCTCTTTCGAGACAGTTGGAAAAGCATTCCAGGTGAAGCTGGTTGAGAGAATGTGAAGACTGTGCGAAGCTGTTAAGGCAAAGATTAGTTACTTTTTGAATAATCCAAAATCTATTTTGATTTAACACTTTTTTTTGGTTACATGATTACATGTGTTCATAGTTTTGATGTCATCACTATTATTATACAATGTAGAAAATAGTACAAATAAAGAAGAACCCTTGAATGAGTAGGTGTCCAAACCTTTGGGGGTGTGTGTGTAAATGGATGGATAGATAGATGAGTTGTCTACCAAGAAGACAGTGAATGTTCCTGAGCTGCCAAGTTTTACTTAAATCTGCTTAAATCTATGTCAAGACTTGGAAAAGCGGTGTAGCAATGATCAACAACCAACTTGACGGAGCTTGAATAATTTTTCTAATAATAATGGGCAATTATTGTACAATCCAGGTGTGTAGAACTCAGACATACCCAGAAAGACTCATAGCTGTCATTGCTGCAAAATGTGACAAATTCAAACTTTTCAAAAGTGTTTTACTTTTTTTTTTTTTACCTGTATTGACTCAGGTTGTGAATACTAATGTAAATAAGGTATTTCTGTATTTCATTTTCAATAAATTTGCTAAAATCATGTTTTCACTTTGTTATTATGGGGTATTGTTTGTAGCTGGTTGAGAGAAATAAAGAAGGTATTTTATGAATTTGTAATTCCGGCTGTACCAAGTGGTATGAATACTTTCTGAAGGAACTGGATGCTGTCCCTTCCTCTCTTTGAAAATGATTTATTCAATGACAATCACATTTTTTGATCCTATATCTTTAATTTTGAGGCTGGTTGTGGAGGCCTAGTCTAAGCATACTACACATAAAACCATGGCCAACCGTAGTCTGCTTATCCTGGGATTGTGTAGCTGCCCTTGTAAATGAAAAATAAACAAACTATAGTTTGTGTACTCAACAGGTTAACTAACGTGGTTAAAGCCTACTACTCCCTACATACCCTTTTAACAGACACCCACTCAACTCACCAAATATGCAGACCAGACATCTCTACTATGCCATTAAAAAAAGTTTGTGTGTGTTGGCAGTGGACTGTTGGGATGGTCCAGATGGAATGCCTGTCATCTACCATGGACACACCCTCACCACCAAGATTAAGTTCTGTGATGTCCTGGCGACCATCAAGGAACACGCCTTTGTGACGTCTGAGTGAGTCTCCATGTGCTCACAGTCTTTGTGTTTTGTATGCTTGAGTGATACTCAGTAATCTACTGTCCTCTAAAGAGAACATGACATTTAAATGAGAAGTTCACAAAGGGGGGGCCTTTCCAAGACGCCTTTCACCTTGGACGTGCTGTTGACCATTGACCCCTCTCCCCTTCTTACTCCTTCCCCAGCTACCCCATCATCCTGTCCATAGAGGATCACTGCAGCATTGTCCAGCAGAGGAACATGGCTACCTACTTTAAGAAGGTCTTTGGAGAAATGCTGCTTACCAAGGCTGTGGACATCTCCGCCGACGGATTGCCCTCACCCAATCAGCTTAAGAGGAAGATCCTCATCAAGGTCAGAGGTCATGTGGATTTGGAATTAAAGATGTTTGTGTTGTCATTTTAATGTACTCGTGGATCAGAGCATCTACTAAATGACTTTATAAACCAACTGCGGTCTCATCACTCTTCCTCTCCCTGTCTTGTGCAGCATAAGAAGCTAGCAGAGGGCAGTGCCTATGAGGAGGTGTCCACCTCTACTCCCTACTCTGAGAATGACATCAGCAACTCCATCAAGAATGGCATTCTCTTCCTGGAGGACCCCATCAACCATGTGATGATAACTTTTTTTCTATCTATCTACAGTGAGCTCCAAAAGTAGTTGGACAGTGACACATGTTGTTTTGACTCTGTACTCCAGCACTTGGGATTTTAAATGATACAATGACTGAGGTTAAAGTGCAGACTTGCAGACTCCAAACTGCCTCTGGAAGCAACGTCAGCACAAGAACTGTTTGGTGGAGGAGGAATAATGGGGATCTGGGGATGTTTTTCATGGTTCTGGCTGAGACCTTCACTAATGCTCTTGTGCCTAAATGGAAGCAAGTTCCCGCAGCAGTGTTTGAACATCTAGTGGAAAGCCTTCCCAGAAGAGTGGAGGCTGTTATAGCAGCAAAGGGGGGACCAACCCCATATTAATAAGGACGATGTCTGCGCCCTGGCGGAAATCTAATTAACATAGTAAAATAAGCATAGTAAAATCTCCATAAATGTCACTTTAAGCTAGAGATCAGTTTTTTTTTACGTGTCAATCCACTGCATCTGCATATGTCGCACTTCCCCTGCTGAGGTGGAAGGTGGCAGAGCTAGAGCAGTGTTTGTCAGACCATGAAACATCCCATCTGTGGTAAAAGGTGACAGAGGTAGAGCAGTGTTTGTCAGACCATGAGACATCCCATCTGTGGTAAAAGGTGACAGAGCTAGAGCAGTATTTGTCAGACCATGAGACATCCCAAAAATTGGTCTTCTCACAAAATCATCTTTAGCGTCTGACTGGTTTGGCCTACAGAACTATTATGACCCCTCTATGGAAAGATGACTCTCACGAACAGTGTTTTGCTCCACGGCCTTCACAAGTGTCGAGACTCGTCTGACGTTGGTACAGCTGATCTGCCAACTTGTGTCAGTAGCGTCCAAACCTTTTGGGTTACACACTCTCACAAACATGTACATGTTGGATATTTTGCTCTAGGATGCCCACAGGCCTCAAGACTCACCTGAAGGTCCCCGGGTACCAGTTGAAAAAATGTATGGATGTACACTACCGTTCAAAAGTTTAGGGTCACTTAGAAATGTCCTTGTTTTTGTTTATTTTTAAGAAAAGCACATTTTGCTATTGTTAGCACAGCTGGCCTTCTTTATACTAGTTGAGTATCTGGAGCATCAGCATTTGAAGGTTTGATTACAGGCTCAAAATGTCCTCTTGCTCAGTTGTGTACTGGGGCCTCCCACTACTCTTTCTATTCTGGTTAGAGCAAGTTTGTGCTTTTCTGTGAAGGGAGTAGTACACAGCGTTGTACGAGATCTTCAGTTTCTTGTCAATTACTCGCCTTCATTTCTCAGAATAACAATAGACTGATGAGTTTCAGAAGAAAGTTCTTTGTTTCTGGCCATTTTGAGCCTGTAATCGAACCCACAAATGCTGATGCTCCAGATACTCAACTAGTCGAAAGAAGGCCAGTGTTATTGCAGCTTTAATCAGGACAACATTTTTCAGCTGTGCTAACATAATTGCAAAAGTTAACTGACTTACCTAGTTAGATAAAAAGGTTCAAGCATATGTTTTATCCTTTTTATTTAACTAGGTAAGATAGTTAAGAATAAATTATTATTTACAATGAACTGCCTTGTTCGGGGCAGAACGACAGATTTCTACCTTGTCAGCTCGGGGATTTGATCCAGCAACCTTGCGGTTACTGGCCCAACGCTCTAACCACTAGGCTACCTGCTACCCTTAAATAGATATTCCATAAACAATCTGCTGTTTCCAGCTACAATAGTCATTTACAACATTAACAATGTCTATACTGTATTTCTGATCAATTTGATGTTAATTTAATGGACAAAGAATTAGCTTTTCTTTCAATGGCAAGGACATTTCTAAGTGACCCCAAACTTTTGAACGGTAGTGGTTGAATACATGTAAAAAAAAAATGTATAAAAGATATAGGAGAGACACTTCAGCACAAACTTTTGATATCTGTTCCATGTAGTGAATCTGGTTTTCAGTGTGTTACATTTTTCTTTGATACTTCAGGGGATCTTAAACTCCAATAGCTAAATGATCCTTGGTATGACCTTAAAACAATTCCATATAGTTTAGTAGAACCCCCTCTTATTGTAAATAAGAATATAATATATTTCTAAACTCTTCTATGTTTAATGTAGTTCCGTGTAGCTCAGTTGGTAGAGCATGGTGCTTGTGGATGGATGCTACCATGATTACAGATAGTTCTGAAGGAATTGTGAAAAAGTTAGACGCTCAAATATTGTACCCCCAAGACATACTGACGTATCACCTTTACGATCAAATCTGATTAATAAGCATTTTAGTTTTTTTCTCATGTTATTTATGCCTCTAACTTTCTCACTCATCATGATTCATTCAGAATGATCTGTAATCATGGTAGCTTCCACATTAATGTAGCAGTGTTTAGAAACATATTTTTATTTACAATAACAGTGAATCCAAAATGACACAATACGTTATTTACCATCAATTTCTATTGTGCACAAAATAATCTGAAACGCAACCAAAACATTGGGGGGGGGGGGGGGGGGGGGTGTCTATGTACAAAAAGTGTTTGAAAAAGTTTCACAAGATGTGGATAAAAAAAACCTCAAATTAAAGCTGACTTTAACCTTATAGTCACTGTACAGAGCCAAAACAACAACCAATGTCACTGTCCCAATATTTGTGTAGCTCACTGTACATGCCTTGGTTGTATGGTCCATAGCTCTTGTCACTGTTACCTTTTTTTAAGCACCTTTTTCTAACTCAAACACCATCTCCCCCTCTCTCTGCAGGAGTGGTACCCTCACTTCTTTGTCCTGACCAGCAGTAAGATCTACTACTCGGAGGAGACATCTAACAACCAAGGCAACGAGGATGAGGAGGAGCACAGAGAGGTAAGGCATTGCGGGGGGGTGGGGGGGGGGAGTCGGGGGTGCAAATAAATAGGCTGAATCATGTCTGCATTTACCCCATTGGGCTAATCATTAGCCAGATCTCATGTGTTCTCTTAACTAGTTATCATATTGATTCATTTATGTCCCAAGAAACTTGCATCAACACGGAATAAAATCTAGGCCTACGTGTTAATTTTTCCCCCAACATGTTATCTGGTTTCCACTACTCTTGCTCAACCAAAAATATTATCTCATCACAATTTAAGTCATTCAAATAAATCATTTTTAGGTAGTGAGGCGTTGTACCTCAAGTCAACCTACAATTGACCGGTGTTACATTTAGCCCCACTCTCCCCTATGCACTCACTGAATTGCTGAGCATAACATGCTTAACCATGCTTCTGCTAAAAACCATGGGTTTGAAATGGTGCAGTTTGTGCATATTTAGGAGTTGAGAAATAAATGAAGTAGGAATGGAAAGCTGGGATTCCCCTCTTTTTAACAAAAGCCATTAAAACTGCTGTTTTCGCAATTGCAATAATTGTTGTGCATTGACTGCTTGTCAGAATGCATGTTTCCCTTCCTATGGCACTTATAACATGAATGAGCCACGGAGAGGAATATTTATCTAGCATAGAACACAACAACAAGCCGACTAGGTAAAGAAACTTCTACTCTGGGGTTGTTATTTTTTTCTATGAATGACTTGTTTTGTTTGCAGATAAATTACATGTGGAATGTTCTAGGCAAAATGCTCCTCAACATAGTTTCATGTTCCATATTTTTTATTGTGTAGAGGCAATTATTTTGCAGTGGCGCATCACCACAGCAAAATAAAGCCAGCAGACACTCTGCGGTACATACAGGACAGAACATCACTTTATGGTGCTTAATGCCATAGGACAGGGTTTCCCCAACTCTGTCCTCGGGACTCCAAGGGGTGCACGTTTTAGATTTTTGGCCTAGTACTACACAACTGATTCAACTAATTATCCAGCTTTGATAATTTGAATCAGCTGTGTAGTGTTGGGGTAAAAAAAAAATGTGCACCCCTCGAGGTCCCCAGGACCAAGTTTGGGGAAACGCTGCCATAGGAGTTCCAACATTAAACTCTAGCACTCTCTGTCTTTCTAGGTCTCTAACGGTATGGACCAACATATAGCAGAGAAGTGGTTCCATGGGAAGCTGGGTGCTGGTCGCGACGGGAGACAGATAGCTGAGCGGCTGCTGTCGGAGTACTGTCTTGAGACGGGCGCTCCCGACGGGTCCTTCCTGGTCCGGGAGAGTGAGACGTTCGTAGGAGACTACACCTTGTCCTTCTGGTAAATCTCCCCTACTGTACCCCCACCCTCTACTAACTCCCTTCTCCTCGCCTTTGTTCCTAGCTCACTCTGAACCTGCCTCACCCCACTCCTCATCCCTGTTCCTAGCACACTTACCTAACCCCCCTTCTCATGACCCTCTGTCTCCTCACCCACCTCATTGCTTGCATCACATAGTTCAGATAATACTTGTGCTGTATGTTCTTGAGGGCTAGCCCCCAAATCTACGGTGCCCATAGGTTTGCTACACTGCTATACCTTGGACCTGAACAGTCAATCAATCCAAATTGTTGTCCTATTGATTTTCTGTAGTAGCCAGTCACAGTGTAGGCTAGGCTGCTGGTCTCTCTGCTAATGCATGGGACATGGCTGAGTAACTGGGATCATCTCATTTCAAATCAATACCTGGTCTCTCTCTTTCACTGTCCACACAGGCGTTCAGGCCGGGTGCAGCACTGTCGCATCCACTCTCGCCAGGAGGCAGGCAGCCCCAAGTTCTACTTGACAGACAACCTGGTGTTTGACACGCTATTCGCCCTCATCACCCACTACCAGCAGGTAGCGCTGCGCTGTAACGAGTTTGAGATGAAGCTGACTGAGCCTGTGCCCCAGACCAACGCCCACGAAAGCAAAGAGTACGTCCAGCTCTCACGGCTTCAGATAGTCATTCATTTCAATCTCATGTGTGTCAGTGATGACTTTATGAAAGGAGGAGGAGGGTAGGAAGGAAAGTAGAAAGGATCTGTGTAAGTATGAGTGTATGTTCTAGGTGGTACCATGCCAACCTGTCTCGGAGCCACGCCGAGAACATGCTGATGAGGGTTCCACGTGACGGGGCGTTCCTTGTCAGAAAAAGGGCAGAGCTAAGCTCCTTTGCCATTTCTTTCAGGTGAGTCCCAAATATAGAAACAAACGACGAAACAAAAAGACAGAATTGTTTGTTCTGGTTGTTACTGATGGGTGAATTGCAGCATTCCGGTATTAGTTACTTGATGTTAGGAAAGTTGACATACGTTACCGCCTCACCATCCCGCTAGAACTTGTTATGAAAGCAAGACGTTCAGAGCACTGAGCTAGCTCAGAACAGTGACCTAGTGCGAGCTTCTATGCCTTCTACCCATTAAAGATTTTCATGAGAAAGGAAGTGGTAACTGGTTTTGAAAATATTTACTGGTGGCGCATTTATTATTATTTTTATCCTACAGTTGGCAAACTAAGCCACAAAATCGTAATATGGGACGGCAAGGGCTCTAAATTAAAACATGTCATTGGTAATGGCATTATGTAACCATTATGTAACCTTTATGTAACCCTACCAAATTCACATAGAAATGTGAGTTATAGCTCTATTCAACTTGAATGCAAGTCTAAGACGTGGTAGATCTGTTCTAGATGCACTTTCTATGCTTCCCTTTAAGTTTAGTTTGTGTATCTTCACTTTTGGATTTGTACACCTGCTTCAAACAGCTGTAACAACATTTTTGGTTCTGGAAAATCTATTTCACAGCGGTTTAGACGGTACGATGATTCTCTACACTATACTAGTTTATTTTGTCACAACTGAAATTAGGCGAACTATTCAGAGTTTTTGCAACCAGGAAATGTCTGAGCGATTTCTGCACAGTGCAACTTAGGCACACAATGTGATTTTATTAGCACCACAGTGTGTGTATTTTACACCAGGTAGTCAAAGATCAAAGCAGTGACCAACTCGAGACGTGTATTAGATCACTAGTATAGCTCACACAGCCATCCACCTGGCCTCTCGAGACATGTGTTCTCTATTAGATCACTAGTATAGCTCACACAGCCATCCACCTGGCCTCTCGAGACACGTGTTCTCTATTAGATCACTAGTATAGCTCACACAGCCATCCACCTGGCCTCTCGAGACACGTGTTCTCTATTAGATCACTAGTATAGCTCACACAGCCATCCACCTGGCCTCTCGAGACACGTGTTCTCTATTAGATCACTAGTATAGCTCACACAGCCATCCACCTGGCCTCTCGAGACACGTGTTCTCTATTAGATCACTAGTATAGCTCACACAGCCATCCACCTGGCCTCTCGAGACATGTGTTCTCTATTAGATCACTAGTATAGCTCACACAGCCATCCACCTGGCCTCTCGAGACACGTGTTCTCTATTAGATCACTAGTATAGCTCACACAGCCATCCACCTGGCCTCTCGAGACATGCGTTACAGCATCTGCTCTGGCATTACTGACTGGGTTGTTTTGAAAATGTACAGGCCAGTTATTGGTCTAATTACAATGAAAAGCATCTTCTATGACAATGGGTTCTTGCCACTCGTCTTGGCGTCCTCTTTCTTTACGGGGGTTTGGGTTCAGATTGCTGTGAAGCACCTGATGATTAATGCATGCAGCAGGACACGTACGTGTGTGTTTAACCCT
Organism: Oncorhynchus clarkii lewisi; assembly: GCF_045791955.1. Taxonomy (NCBI): domain Eukaryota; kingdom Metazoa; phylum Chordata; class Actinopteri; order Salmoniformes; family Salmonidae; genus Oncorhynchus; species Oncorhynchus clarkii. The sequence goes on along the minus strand of NW_027258822.1, from coordinate 3,679 downwards.
GTGTTGACGTCCCCTCAGGGCAGAGGGGAAGATCAAGCACTGCAGGGTGCAACAGGAGGGCCAGACAGTGGTGTTGGGGACGTCGGAGTTCGACAGCCTGGTGGATCTCATCAGTTACTACGAGAAACACCCGTTGTACCGTAAGATGAAGCTCCGCTACCCTATCAATGAGGAGACGCTGGAGAAGATAGGCACGGCTGTGAGTGGACCACACACGCTTCATGTTCATGATTGTTGCTGTAGTCAATGTAAGTGAGTTGGATATCCTCTGAACTGTCATGTATTTGTCAGGAGCCAGATTACGGGTCTCTGTATGAGGGGCGGAACCCTGGGTTCTACGTAGAAGCCAATCAGATGCCCACCTTCAAGGTAAGACAGCACCGTTTCTCTGATCTCCTGTGTGTTTACATCCTGTCTCCTTCCCTCTCTTTGCAAATGTAACAATGCAAGGATTGTGTGTGTGTGTGTCCTAACTCCTTCACATCGGCCTGCAGTGCACAGTGAAGGCCATGTATGAGTACAAGGCCCAGAGGGATGATGAATTGTCCTTCAGTAAGAACGCCATCATCCAAAACGTGGACAAACAGGAAGGAGGATGGTGAGTGACATCACTCACAGGAAGTCAAGTTCACCATCCAAATCATCACAGAGCTACATGAGTTATCTGGGGTTGGTTATAGAACATCCTTCTAGAGTAAACCCCATTCCGTGTGTGTGTTTTAACTCTCACTCAGGTGGAAGGGGGACTGTGGTGGGAAGAAGCAGCTGTGGTTTCCTGCTAACTATGTAGAGGAGATCAGTCCTTCAGCTGTGGAGCCAGACAGATCAGTAAGGCCCTCTACCCTGTAGACACATACTGGGATACGCATCAGATAATCCCACCTGCTAATAATCCACATTTTACAGCCACTAGTCTATGCTATGAGAGGGACTGTCATTTTCTAGCATCGTTTATAGCAACAACATGTAAAATGCTGCTGTTGGGTTTTTCGATTAGCATTCATGTCTCCCCTCTCTCTCTCCCCCTCTCCCTCCCTCCCATTTCCCCTCCCTCCTCTCCCCCTCCCTCCTCTCCTACAGCAGCTGACAGAGAACAGTCCTCTGGGAGACCTGCTGAGAGGAAGTGTAGATGTGTCTTCCTGTCAGATTGGTGAGTGACTCCTCCCCTTCCTGTTTCTATCCTCCTGCAGATGGCACGGTTACCTTGCCTCGGGAAGACCTCTAGATACTTGTATCTCCCTTTCTTTTCTTTGTCTCTCACCACCAACTCTCTCTCTATGGGGTTATCACTGTTCCATCTCTCTCTCTCTATGGGGTTATCACTGTTCCATCTCTCTCTCTCTATGGGGTTATCACTGTTCCATCTCTCTCTCTCTATGGGGTTATCACTGTTCCATCTCTCTCTCTATGTGGGGTTATCACTGTTCCATCTCTCTCTCTCTGTGGGGTTATCACTGTTCCCTCTCTCTCTCTATGGGGTTATCACTGTTCCCTCTCTCTCTCTATGGGGTTATCACTGTTCCATCTCTCTCTCTCTATGGGGTTATCACTGTTCCATCTCTCTCTCTCTATGGGGTTATCACTGTTCCATCTCTCTCTCTCTATGGGGTTATCACTGTTCCATCTCTCTCTCTCTATGGGGTTATCACTGTTCCATCTCTCTCTCTCTATGGGGTTATCACTGTTCCATCTCTCTCTCTCTATGGGGTTATCACTGTTCCATCTCTCTCTCTCTATGGGGTTATCACTGTTCCATCTCTCTCTCTCTATGGGGTTATCACTGTTCCATCTCTCTCTCTCTATGGGGTTATCACTGTTCCATCTCTCTCTCTCTATGGGGTTATCACTGTTCCATCTCTCTCTCTCTATGGGGTTATCACTGTTCCATCTCTCTCTCTCTATGGGGTTATCACTGTTCCATCTCTCTCTCTCTATGGGGTTATCACTGTTCCATCTCTCTCTCTATGGGGTTATCACTGTTCCATCTCTCTCTCTCTATGGGGTTATCACTGTTCCATCTCTCTCTCTCTATGGGGTTATCACTGTTCCATCTCTCTCTCTCTGTGGGGTTATCACTGTTCCATCTCTCTCTCTCTGTGGGGTTATCACTGTTCCATCTCTCTCTCTCTGTGGGGTTATCACTGTTCCATCTCTCTCTCTCTATGGGGTTATCACTGTTCCATCTCTCTCTCTCTATGGGGTTATCACTGTTCCATCTCTTTCTCTCTATGGGGTTATCACTGTTCCATCTCTTTCTCTCTCTATGGGGTTATCACTGTTCCATCTCTTTCTCTCTCTATGGGGTTATCACTGTTCCATCTCGCTCTCTCTATGGGGTTATCACTGTTCCATCTCTCTCTCTCTCTATGGGGTTATCACTGTTCCATCTCTCTTTCTCTCTATGGGGTTATCACTGTTCCATCTCTTTCTCTCTATCACTGTTCCATCTCTTTCTCTCTCTATGGGGTTATCACTGTTCCATCTCTTCTCTCTCTGTGGGGTTATCACTGTTCCATCTCTTTCTCTCTCTGGGGTTATCACTGTTCCATCTCTTTCTCTCTCTCTATGGGGTTATCACTGTTCCATCTCTCTCTCTCTCTCTGGGGTTATCACTGTTCCATCTCTCTCTCTCTCTATGGGGTTATCACTGTTCCATCTCTTTCTCTCTCTGGGGGTTATCACTGTTCCATCTCGCTCTCTCTATGGGGGTTATCACTGTTCCATCTCGCTCTCTCTATGGGGTTATCACTGTTCCATCTCGCTCTCTCTGTGGGGTTATCACTGTTCCATCTCTTTCTCTCTCTCTGTGGGGTTATCACTGTTCCATCTCTTTCTCTCTCTCTATGGGGTTATCACTGTTCCATCTCTCTCTCTCTCTCTGTGGGGTTATCACTGTTCCATCTCTCTCTCTCTGTGGGGTTATCACTGTTCCATCTCTTTCTCTCTCTGTGGGGTTATCACTGTTCCATCTCTCTCTCTCTGTGGGGTTATCACTGTTCCATCTTTTTCTCTCTCTCTGTGGGGTTATCACTGTTCCATCTCTCTCTCTCTCTATGGGGTTATCACTGTTCCATCTCTCTCTCTCTATGGGGTTATCACTGTTCCATCTCTCTCTCTCTCTGGGGTTATCACTGTTCCATCTCTCTCTCTCTCTATGGGGTTATCACTGTTCCATCTCTCTCTCTCTCTCTGTGGGGTTATCACTGTTCCATCTCTCTCTCTCTCACTCTCTCTCTATGGGGTTATCACTGTTCCATCTCTTTCTCTCTCTCTCTGTGGGGTTATCACTGTTCCATCTCTCTCTCTCTGTGGGGTTATCACTGTTCCATCTCTCTCTCTCTATGGGGTTATCACTGTTCCATCTCTCTCTCTCTATGGGGTTATCACTGTTCCATCTCTCTCTCTCTATGGGGTTATCACTGTTCCATCTCTCTCTCTCTATGGGGTTATCACTGTTCCATCTCTCTCTCTCTATGGGGTTATAACTGTTCCATCTCTCTCTCTCTATGGGGTTATCACTGTTCCATCTCTCTCTCTCTATGGGGTTATCACTGTTCCATCTCTCTCTCTCTCTGTGGGGTTATCACTGTTCCATCTCTCTCTCTCTATGGGGTTATCACTGTTCCATCTCTTTCTCTCTCTATGGGGTTATCACTGTTCCATCTCTTTCTCTCTCTCT
>NW_027258821.1:0-52558 GCF_045791955.1 Oncorhynchus clarkii lewisi | reverse complement strand
AAGAGCTTTTTTGTCATGTACTGTCATGTTGTGTCTTGTCTCTGTCCTTTCCCTTCACCCTGTCTCCCTCTGCTGGTCGTTGTTAGGTTACCTTTTCTCCCCCAATTTCCACCAGCTGTGCCTTGTCTCCTCCTAACCACCTCGTCACCCCGTTTCCCACCTGTTCCCTTTTTCCCTCTGATTAGGTCCCTATATCTCTCTCTGTTTTTGTTCCTGTCCTTGTCGGATTCTTGTTTGTTGTGTTTCATGCCTGAACCAGACTGTCGTCATGTTTGCTGTAACCTTGTCTTGTCCTGTCGGAATCTGCCGGTCCGTCTGAGCCTACCTATGTTTGGTAATTAAAGAAGCTCTGTTTAAGTTAATTCGCTTTTGGGTCCTCATTCACGCACCGTAACAGAAGAATCCGACCAAGAATGGACCCAGCGACTTCGGATCCTCTCCACTCAGCCGTCGGGATCCAGGGAGCGATGCTAGGCAGACACGAGCAGGAAGTGTCTGCTGCTCGACATGCCGTTGAGACCCTGGCCACCCAAGTCTCCAACCTCACAGAACAGGTTCACCATCTCCGCCTCGATCCACCGGCCACTTCCAGGGCTTTCGAATCTCCGGAGCCCAGAATCAATAACCCGCCGTGTTACTCTGGGGAGCCCACTGAATGCCGCTCGTTCCTCACCCAGTGTGATATTGTGTTTTCTCTCCAGCCCAACACTTACTCCAGGAACACTGCTCGTGTCGCCTACGTCATATCTCTCCTTATTGGACGGGCTCGTGAGTGGGGCACGGCAATCTGGGAGGCAAGGGCTGAGTGTACTAACCAGTATCAGGACTTTAAGGAGGAGATGATACAGGTTTTTGATCGATCTGTTTTTGGGGAGGAGGCTTCCAGGGCCCTGTCTTCCCTATGTCAAGGCAATCGATCCATAACAGACTACTCTATTGAGTTTCGCACTCTTGCTGTCTCCAGTGGCTGGAACGAGCCGGCCTTGCTCGCTCGTCTTCTGGAGGGTCTCCGCGCAGAGGTAAAGGATGAGATTCTCTCCCGGGAGGTTCCTTCCAGCGTGGATTCCTTGATTGAACTCGCTATTCGCATTGAGCGACGGGTTGATCTTCGTCACCGAGCTCGTGGAAAGGAGCTCGCGCTCTCCGTTGCCCCCCTCTCCGCATCACTACCATCTTCCTCTGCCGGCTCGGGAGCTGAGCCTATGCAGCTGGGAGGTATCCGCATCTCGACTAAGGAGAGGGAACGGAGAATCACCAACCGCCTCTGTCTCTATTGCGGTTCTGCTGGTCATTTTGTCACTTCATGTCCAGTAAAAGCCAGAGCTCATCAGTAAGCGGAGGGCTACTGGTGAGCGCTACTACTCCTGTCTCTCCTTCAAGATCCTGCACTACCTTGTCGGTCCATCTACGCTGGACCGGTTCGTCAGCTTCCTGCAGTGCCTTAATAGACTCTGGGGCGGAGGGCTGTTTTATGGACGAGACCTGGGCTCGGGAACATGACATTCCTCTCAGACAGTTAAAGGAGCCCACGGCCTTGTTCGCCCTGGATGGTAGTCCTCTCCCCAGGATTCAGCGTGAGACGCTACCTTTAACCCTCACTGTTTCTGGTAATCATAGTGAAACCATTTCTTTTTTAATTTTTCGTTCACCTTTTACACCTGTTGTTTTGGGCCATCCCTGGCTAGTTTGTCATAATCCTTCCATTAATTGGTCTAGTAATTCTATCCTCTCCTGGAACGTCTCTTGTCATGTGAAATGTTTAATGTCTGCTATCCCTCCTGTTTCCTCTGTCTCTTCTTCACAGGAGGAGCCTGGTGATTTGACAGGGGTGCCGGAGGAATATCACGATCTGCGCACGGTGTTCAGTCGGTCCAGGGCCACCTCTCTTCCTCCACACCGGTCGTATGATTGTAGTATTGATCTCCTTCCGGGAACCACCCCCCCCCGGGGTAGACTATACTCTCTGTCGGCTCCCGAACGTAAGGCTCTCGAAGATTATTTGTCTGTAGCTCTTGACGCCGGTACCATAGTCCCCTCCTCCTCTCCCGCCGGAGCGGGGTTTTTTTTTGTCAAGAAGAAGGACGGGTCTCTGCGTCCCTGCATAGATTATCGAGGGCTGAATGACATAACAGTGAAGAATCGTTATCCGCTTCCTCTTATGTCTTCAGCCTTCGAGATCCTGCAGGGAGCCAGGTTTTTCACTAAGTTGGACCTTCGTAACGCTTACCATCTCGTGCGCATCAGGGAGGGGGACGAGTGGAAGACGGCGTTTAACACTCCGTTAGGGCACTTTGAATACCGGGTTCTTCCTTTCGGCCTCGCTAACGCTCCAGCTGTCTTTCAGGCATTAGTCAATGATGTCCTGAGAGACATGCTGAACATCTTTGTTTTCGTTTACCTTGACGATATCCTGATTTTTTCACCGTCACTCCAGATTCATGTTCAGCACGTTCGACGTGTCCTCCAGCGCCTTTTAGAGAATTGTCTTTTTGTGAAGGCTGAGAAGTGCACTTTTCATGCCTCCTCCGTCACATTTCTCGGTTCTGTTATTTCCGCTGAAGGCATTAAGATGGATCCCGCTAAAGTCCAAGCTGTCATTGATTGGCCCGTCCCTAAGTCACGCGTCGAGCTGCAGCGCTTTCTCGGCTTCGCGAACTTCTATCGTCGTTTCATCCGTAATTTCGGTCAGGTGGCAGCTCCTCTCACAGCCCTTACTTCTGTCAAGACGTGCTTTGAGTGGTCCGTTTCCGCCCAGAGAGCTTTTGATCTCCTCAAGAATCGTTTTACATCCGCTCCTATCCTTGTTACACCTGACGTCTCTAGACAGTTCGTTGTCGAGGTTGACGCGTCAGAGGTGGGCGTGGGAGCCATTCTTTCTCAGCGCTCCCTCTCTGACGACAAGGTCCACCCATGCGCGTATTTTTCTCATCGCCTGTCGCCGTCGGAACGTAACTATGATGTGGGTAACCGCGAACTGCTCGCCATCCGGTTAGCCCTAGGCGAATGGCGACAGTGGTTGGAGGGGGCGACCGTTCCTTTTGTCGTTTGGACTGACCATAGGAACCTTGAGTACATCCGTTCTGCCAAACGACTTAATGCGCGTCAGGCGCGTTGGGCGCTGTTTTTCGCTCGTTTCGAGTTCGTGATTTCTTATCGTCCGGGCTCTAAGAACACCAAGCCTGATGCTTTGTCTCGTCTCTTCAGTTCTTCAGTAGCCTCCACTGACCCCGAGGGGATTCTCCCTGAGGGGCGTGTTGTCGGGTTGACTGTCTGGGGAATTGAGAGGCAGGTAAAACAAGCGCTCACTCACACTCCGTCGCCGCGCGCTTGTCCTAGGAACCTTCTTTTCGTTCCCGTTCCTACTCGTCTGGCCGTTCTTCAGTGGGCTCACTCTGCCAAGTTAGCCGGCCACCCTGGCGTTCGGGGTACGCTTGCTTCCATTCGCCAGCGTTTTTGGTGGCCCACCCGGGAGCATGACACGCGTCGTTTCGTGGCTGCTTGTTCGGTCTGCGCGCAGACTAAGTCCGGTAACTCTCCTCCTGCCGGCCGTCTCAGGCCGCTTCCCATTCCCTCTCGACCGTGTTCTCACATCGCCTTAGATTTTGTCACCGGACTGCCTTCGTCAGCGGGGAAGACTGTTATTCTTACGGTTGTCGATAGGTTCTCTAAGGCGGCTCATTTCATTCCCCTTGCTAAGCTTCCTTCTGCTAAAGAGACGGCACAAATCATCATCGAGAATGTTTTCAGAATTCATGGCCTTCCGTCAGACGTCGTTTCGGACAGAGGTCCGCAATTCACGTCTCAATTTTGGAGGGAGTTTTGCCGTTTGATTGGGGCTTCCGTCAGTCTCTCTTCCGGCTTTCACCCCCAGTCTAACGGTCAAGCAGAACGGGCCAATCAGACTATTGGTCGCATCTTACGCAGTCTTTCTTTTCGCAACCCTGCGTCTTGGTCAGAACAGCTCCCCTGGGCAGAATACGCCCACAACTCGCTTCCTTCGTCTGCGACCGGGCTATCTCCTTTTCAGAGTAGCCTCGGGTACCAGCCTCCGCTGTTCTCATCTCAGTTCGCCGAGTCCAGCGTCCCCTCCGCTCAGGCTTTTGTCCAACGTTGCGAGCGCACCTGGAAGAGGGTCAGGTCTGCACTTTGCCGTTATAGGACGCAGACTGTGAGGGCTGCTAATAAGCGTAGAACTAAGAGTCCTAGATATTGTCGCGGTCAGAGAGTTTGGCTCTCCACTCAGAACCTTCCCCTTAAGACGGCTTCTCGCAAGTTGACCCCGCGGTTCATTGGTCCGTTCCGTATTTCTCGGGTCATTAATCCTGTCGCAGTTCGACTTCTTCTTCCGCGATACCTTCGTCGCGTCCACCCGGTCTTCCATGTCTCCTGCATCAAGCCCGTCCTTCGCGCCCCCGCTCGTCTTCCCCCCCCCCCCCCCCCCCCATCCTTGTCGAGGGCGCACCCATCTACAGGGTCCGTAGAATTTTGGACATGCGTCCTCGGGGCCGTGGTCACCAGTACCTCGTAGATTGGGAGGGGTACGGTCCTGAGGAGAGGAGTTGGGTTCCCTCTCGGGACGTGCTGGACCGTGCGCTGATCGAGGATTTCCTCCGTTGCCGCCAGGTTTCCTCCTCGAGTGCGCCAGGAGGCGCTCGGTGAGTGGGGGGGTACTGTCATGTACTGTCATGTTGTGTCTTGTCTCTGTCCTTTCCCTTCACCCTGTCTCCCTCTGCTGGTCGTTGTTAGGTTACCTTTTCTCCCCCAATTTCCACCAGCTGTGCCTTGTCTCCTCCTAACCACCTCGTCACCCCGTTTCCCACCTGTTCCCTTTTTCCCTCTGATTAGGTCCCTATATCTCTCTCTGTTTTTGTTCCTGTCCTTGTCGGATTCTTGTTTGTTGTGTTTCATGCCTGAACCAGACTGTCGTCATGTTTGCTGTAACCTTGTCTTGTCCTGTCGGAATCTGCCGGTCCGTCTGAGCCTACCTATGTTTGGTAATTAAAGAAGCTCTGTTTAAGTTAATTCGCTTTTGGGTCCTCATTCACGCACCGTAACATTTTTACACTGTTTACAGTTGCCATCCACACTGACAATCCCAGCATGGTTTTGCATCATTTTGTGAGACATGCAGCATTGAATAATTCAGTCACTCATCTCTGGCAGAGCAGCTCATTTGAGAAAAAACACACACACACACACACACACACACAGTGTACAAAACATTAAGAACACCTGCTCTCTCCATGACATAGAATGACCGGGTGAAAGCTCCAGTACGATCACATATTGATGTTACTTTTTAAATTCACTTCAGTCAGTATAGATGAAGGGGAGGAGGCAGGATAAATAAGGATTCTTAATTAAGCCTTGAGACAATTGAGACATTGATTGTGTATGTGTACCATTTGATTGTGTACAAAAAGACAAGAGATTTAAGTCCCTTTGAACTGGGGTATGGTAGTAGGTGCCAGGTGCACCAGTTTGTGTCAAGAACTGCAACGCTGCTGGGTTTTTCACACTCAACAGTTTCCAGGGTGTATCAAGAATGGTCCGCCACCCAAAGGACATCCAGCCAACTTGACAACTGTGGGAAGCATTGGAGTCAACATGGGCCAGTTTCCTGTGGAACATTTTCGACACCTTGTAGAGTCCGTGCTCCAACTAATTGATGCTGTTCTGAGGGCAAAGGGGTGCAACTCAATATCAGGAAGGTGTTCTTAATGTTTTGTACACTCAGTGTAGATGCTACAACAGTACCAAACCACTCCCCTTCAGAATAGATCCTATTATCAAAGTGTCAGAACCTGTCTAGCTCTGTTTCTTTCTACACTGGGGCATTTTTCTCTCTCTCTCTCTCTGTCTCTCTGTCTCTCTGTCTGTCTGTCTGTCTGTGTCTGTCTGTCTGTCTGTGTCTGTGTGTGTGTGTGTGTTAGGGGAATCAGAGGTACCCTGGTCCATTTAGAGGTTATATGCTGTATGTACTGTAACTCTAAATCTTCATCATCAGTTGAAGAGGAACATCTAGATTTCCCCAGTGTGAGCAGAACAAGCACCTTCAGTGTACACCATGCATTATTTACACACAGAGATGCGTGCTTTAAACTGCGCTGAAATATACATGCAGCATATGTTAATTTGGCAGAGTGCTCTAACACACTGTAGTTGCAGAAAGAACACAACTGACATGCAAGGCAGGGTACAAGGCAGAGAGGTACTCAAACATAGGGCAGGGTATGGTGGGTGGTGGTGGTGGACTGGGTACAAGGCAGAGAGGTACTCAAACATAGGGCAGGGTATGGTGGGTGGTGGTGGACTGGGTACAAGGCAGAGAGGTACTCAAACATAGGGCAGGGTATGGTGGGTGGTGGTAGACTGGGTACAAGGCAGAGAGGTACTCAAACATAGGGTGGGGTATGGTGGGTGGTGGTGGTGGACTGGGTACAAGGCAGAGAGGTACTCAAACATAGGGCAGGGTATGGTGGGTGGTGGTGGTGGACTGGGTACAAGGCAGAGAGGTACTCAAACATAGGGCAGGGTATGGTGGGTGGTGGTGGTGGACTGGGTACAAGGCAGAGAGGTACTCAAACATAGGGCAGGGTATGGTGGGTGGTGGTGGTGGACTGGGTACAAGGCAGAGAGGTACTCAAACATAGGGCAGGGTATGGTGGGTGGTGGTGGTGGACTGGGTACAAGGTAGAGAGGTACTCAAACATAGGGTAGGGTATGGTGGGTGGTGGTGGTGGACTGGGTACAAGGCAGAGAGGTACTCAAACATAGGGCAGGGTATGGTGGGTGGTGGTGGTGGACTGGGTACAAGGTAGAGAGGTACTCAAACATAGGGTAGGGTATGGTGGGTGGTGGTGGTGGACTGGGTACAAGGCAGAGAGGTACTCAAACATAGGGCAGGGTATGGTGGGTGGTGGTGGTGGACTGGGTACAAGGCAGAGAGGTACTCAAACATAGGGCAGGGTATGGTGGGTGGTGGTGGTGGACTGGGTACAAGGCAGAGAGGTACTCAAACATAGGGCAGGGTATGGTGGGTGGTGGTGGTGGACTGGGTACAAGGCAGAGAGGTACTCAAACATAGGGCAGGGTATGGTGGGTGGTGGACTGGGGACAAGGCAGAGAGGTACTCAAACATAGGGCGGGGTATGGTGGGTGGTGGTGGTGGACTGGGTACAAGGCAGAGAGGTACTCAAACATAGGGCGGGGTATGGTGGGTGGTGGTGGACTGGGTACAAGGCAGAGAGGTACTCAAACATAGGGCAGGGTATGGTGGGTGGTGGTGGTGGACTGGGTACAAGGCAGAAGGGGAGTGGAGGTGGTAGGGGTGGGATGGGGGGGAGACAACAGACGTGAGGGTGTCAGACTTTATAAATGGGGGAGGAAATGTCTTTATCCCAAGTTTGGAAGTCCCCCCTGTTTTGGCCGGCAACTGGCTCCGCCAAATTCCCAGCAGTGGATCTTAACAGGGCCTTCCTGCCGTGCTGCCAGCCTGTTCCCCCTGCCTTAACAACATCCCTCCCAGCTGACACACACACACACACACACACACACACACACACACACACACACACACACACAGCCAGCCTGTTCCCCCTGCCTTAACAACATCCCTCCCAGCTGACACACACACACACACACACAGCCAGCCTGTTCCCCCTGCCTTAACAACATCCCTCCCAGCTGACACACACACACACACACAGCCAGCCTGTTCCCCCTGCCTTAACAACATCCCAGCTGACACACACACACACACAGCCAGCCTTTTCCCCCTGCCTTAACATCCCAGGTGACACACACACACACACAATCAGCCTGTTCCCCCTGCCTTAACAACATCCCTCCCAGCTGACACACACACACACACAGCCAGCCTGTTCCAACTGCCTTAACATCCCTCACAGCTGACACACACACACACACAGCCAGACTGTTCCCCCTGTCTTAACAACATCCCTCCCAGCTGACACACACACACACAGCCTGTTCCCCCTGCCTTAACAACATCCCAGCTGACACACACACACACAGCCAGCCAGCCAACCAGCCAGCCAGCCAGCCAGCCAGCCAGCCAGCCAGCCAGCTCCCCCTGCCTTAACAACATCCCAGCTAACACACACACACAGCCAGCCTGTTCCCCCTGCCTTAACAACATCCCTCCCAACTGACACACACACACACACACACAGCCAGCCTGTTCCCCCTGCCTTAACAACATCCCAGCTGACACACACACACACACAGCCAGCCTTTTCCCCCTGCCTTAACATCCCAGGTGACACACACACACACACACACAATCAGCCTGTTCCCCCTGCCTTAACAACATCCCTCCCAGCTGACACACACACACAGCCAGCCCATTCCAACTGCCTTAACAACATCCCTCCCAGCTGACACACACACACACACACACAGCCAGCCTGTTCCCCCTGCCTTAACAACATCCCTCCCAGCTGACACACACACACACACACACACACACACACACACACACACACACACACACACACACACACACAGCCAGCCTGTTCCCCCTGCATTAACAACATCCCAGCTGACACACACACACACACACACACACAGCCAGCCTGTTCCCCCTGCCTTAACAACATCCCAGCTGACACACACACACACACAAACAGCCAGCCTGTACCCCCTGCCTTAACAACATCCCAGCTGATACACACACACACACAGCCAGCCTGTTCCCCCTGCCTTAACATCCCAGCGGACACCCTCGTCGCCCTGCCAACAGACACCACACACACACTTTAAACCCACAATCTGAGAGAGAAGGAAGAGAAGGAAAGCACCTTCTAAGCCTTCCTAAGATTATTGGACCAGGAGAGAGAGAAAGATAGACAGAGAGAATGCTGGACATGACTGGACTACTTTGCACACATTCAGAACACATCCTGCCAGAGCTGGCACCTGTACAGTAGCTGTGAATGTAGGTGTGTGTGAAGGCCAAACACAACTGCTCCTGCAGGAGGCCTGGCTGTGTTCTTCCTGAGCTGGCTGAGGACATAGAGCAGGAGAGAGAGAGAGTACCCACTACCCACGCTGCCTTGCTGCTGCCACACTGCCGGGTGAGGCCATAGTAATTACAGCAGAACAGCATGCTCCAGCCTGGGCCTTCAAATGGCACCATATGTTTTCCCAGACTAGCCGGCTGAATACATGGCATTTACCCATTAAGGATGCACTGTGCTGTGTCTGGGAATCCCTCACTAACAGACTAACAGTCACTAATACTCTTCTAAAAGAGACTGACACAGAGACCCCCACTCCTCTCCTATGAACATTAAACCATCAGCTGTGGGTCATTTACTAACCACGACCCAGCATGCATCCTCACACGTCCTTCCTGTTCCCTTTAACCATTTACAAGGCCTTTTGGGTTTTAAGTCAAGCACAAGTGAGAGGAGAGAGGAGAGAGGAGAGAGAGAGAGAGAGAGAAAGAGAGAGAGAGAGAGAGAGAGAGAGACAGAGAGAGAGAGAGAGAGAGAGAGAGAGAGAGAGAGAGGCAGAGAGAGACAGAGAGAGACAGAGAGAGAGAGAGACAGAGAGAGAGAGAGAGAGAGAGAGAGAGAGAGAGAGAGAGACAGAGAGAGAGAGAGAGAGAGAGAGACAGAGAGAGAGAGAGAGAGAGAGAGAGAGACAGAGAGAGAGAGAGAGAGACAGAGAGAGAGAGAGAGACAGAGAGAGAGAGACAGAGACAGAGACAGAGAGAGAGAGAGAGAGAGAGAGAGAGAGAGAGAGAGAGAGAGAGAGAGAGAGAGAGAGAGAGAGCAAGAGCGTGAGCGTGAGCGTGTGTGCGTAGATGTTCTTTCTTTTGTCAGCGGTTTAGCCGAGTGTAAGAAGTTTGGTTAATCAGAAACTGGGGATGACTAAACGTGAAGTCACAGTGTTGGGATATCCATCCATCTCTTCCGAGGTGACAGGTGTTGACTGTTGTCTAAAGGTGATCTATAGTACGGAGCGTCGGCAGTGACAGTATGGTCGCATAGCCAATGTAAACCCAGTAAAACAATACTCAATAAAACAATACTTTAACTTACTTGTATCCCTGCATGATGTTTTCTACCTAAGAGATAGAGTGATAGTTGTATCACTAATACAAACATAGGCCAGTATTCACTTCTAAAATACTAAGTCTCTGATGTACACTCATCCCCTCATGTGTTTTCACTGATATCTGCATCACCAGTAATAAAACATAGCACTAGGCCCAGCAGTACATTCACTTCTAATGACATATTCATAAAAATGATTGTTACCGTGACCTCTTTTAAGGAATGATGTCTCCCCCTCTGTGTGTTATTGCTAGATGTTCTGCTATCACAGTAAATCACTTTGTTAATGAGAACACCCTTCACAGCAGCAGTCACAGATTACTATCGAGAGGAGGAAACAAAAACATTATGTAAGTAAATATGGCCCCTAATTAACGTGACAGGGTTGAACACAGAGATAAGACATTCAAACAGCCGTCAGGCCAAGCAGAGACTCTGACACACACACACAGTATAAATGGATGTTTTAATCAGGTTTCTTCAGCACTTGAGGTAGCACTAAGCCTCAGACACAGTATCTGATGGATCTGATGCCACCAGCTCCTTATTAAAACCACCATCAAGACCGGCTTCATCCTGAACCATCTGAACACACAGTACAGAAAGGACACACGGAGTGTGTACAGGATCTAGAGATGTGTGAGAGGCAAAGGGTGCACAATGTTGACAACATTGAGCATAATATAGCGAAACAGAGACAAGTTAGGTAAAGAGGAGCAGTCTTTTAGATATGTGTCTAGGTCAGGCTTGAAAGGACAAAACAATACTCAGAATGTAGTATGTTTTTGCCATAACAAGATAGTGCCAAACCAGCTCGCATACCCTCTTTACCCCAGGCATACAAGCACACAAACCTGTCACTGATCGGATCTGATATGGCAATGCGATGCAATGCAATGTGCACCTGGCTCAGCCACACCTGCATGCTCTTTAGCACATGTCAATCACATGAATAGTTCTCACAGAAAGAGCTGCTTTTTATTTTATTTTATCTTTATTTAACTAGGCAAGTCAGTTAAGAACAAATTCTTATTTTCAATGACGGCCTAGGAACAGTGCTGCCTTGTTCAGGGGCAGAACAACAGATTTTTATCTTGTCAGCTCGGGGATTTGAACTTGCAACCTTTCAGTTAATAGTCCAACGCTTTAACCACTAGGCTACCCTGCTGCCCCTTGTCTGCCTGCCTGCATTTGTACCTGTCTGTCTGTGTGCCTGTCTGTCTGTGTGTCTGTCTGTGTGCCTGTCTGTCTGTGTGCCGGTCTGCCTGCCTAACGGTGTAGCCTTTCTGCCAGGTGTGTGCCTCGGTGTGTACGTGTGGGGCCATATAGAGAGTACTGTGTACAGGTGGGCCTCCTGGTGCAGGAAGGCCTCCTGATGCAGCTCTGACCAGCGCAGCTGTGACCAGCTCGGAGTCACTCACCAGCTGGAGGGGCTGTGACCTAACTCCTTGGCTATGGAGGCCTGTCCTTGTCCCTTTCTGCAGTGTCCTGACTGTGTGGTGGTTACAGTATGTGGCAGTACGGTACAGGGAGGGAAGAGCACTGCAGAATGAGGCAGTTTCTACTTGTTACTGTAGAAAACATATCAATCTGAATGTATTATATTTTCTTGTCTAAACAGCTACTCTTAAACAGGTAATGATGAGCACATACATTATTCTCCACTCCTACACACAGAAATACACTCACCTCACATACCTGCATGGTAGTGTAGAGCTGGCTACTGTTATCCATATACTGGGCCAGAGACCTGAGATGTCCCATCTGTGACAGAGGCATTTAAGGAGGTCAAAACTAACTGGAACGAGCCTGGGCCTCTGTAGTGCCTGGCCGGCCGGCCTACTGTAAAATGCACGAAGCAGTTAGCTGCAGTCTCTCAGCCAGGCTGCCCCCCCCACCCCCTCCCCACACACACCAAATGCTGCTGTCTGTCAGCCCAGGGGTTTAATTAGCTTGGCATGCGTGACACTTATAATCACCTGCCATTACTGCCCCGGCCCGCATCTGCTTACAGCGTCTGTCAGTGGAGGGTAGGACACAGAGTGTGTGTACGTGTGTGTGTCACCCAGCTTGGCATCCACACACAAAGGGACAAACTCTCAACACACACAGAAATAATATTTCACATAACGCAATCAATGGAGAGAGTGTTACGGAGAGAGTCAAGACTGATTCCAAGAGATGATGACGTATTGGTTATCCACACTATCTTCTCAGTTTGTTTGTTTACTTTTTAATCAAGTCACCTTACCAATTCAATCACAAAAGCACTGTTGGCTAAATTGAATTGAACTTGATATAGGAGTCAGTTGATATATTGCAGGTAGTGTAGGTCTATCTGAAGTCCGAGCATTAGCTAGGTCTATCTGAAGTCCCAGTATTAGCTAGGTCTATCTGAAGTCCCAGTATTAGCTAGGCCTATCTGAAGTCCCAGCATTAGCTAGGCCTATCTGATGTCCCAGTATTAGCTAGGCCTATCTGAAGTCCCAGTGTTAGCTAGGTCTATCTGATGTCCCAGTATTAGCTAGGCCTATCTGAAGTCCCAGTATTAGGTAGGTCTATCTGAAGTCCCAGTACTGAGTAGGTCTATCTGATGTCCCAGTATTAGCTAGGCCTATCTGAAGTCCCAGTATTAGGTAGGTCTATCTGAAGTCCCAGTACTGAGTAGGTCTATCTGAAGTCCCAGTACTGGGTAGGTTTATCTGAAGTCCCAGTACTGGCAGAATGCAGGGGGGACAGGCCTGTGCTGTGTCAAACTGCTTTGTGAATAGGGACTACACCTGAGGCAGAATAAATCACAATGTGATTTAATGACATCAGGAGGAGAAAGTCCTTCTAGCCAGTAGCGGAGGAGGAGATGAAGACAAGCACATCTCAGCCCCAGAAACTGCTTTAAAAAGTTAAAAGTGAATTTACCTCATCCACCTGGCATATCTGTGGCTACCTATAGGCATGAGGAGAGGATTGGATGGGAGGGGATGGGAGGAGAGACCCTAGAGTTTACTAACTGGAGGATGGACCTCAGGCTGTCTAAATAGGGGCTATAGAGGCCTCGGGCTCCCTGTTGTGTGTGTGTGTGTGTGTGTGTGTGTGTGTGTGTGTGTGTGTGTGTGTGTGTGTGTGTGTGTGTGTATCATATGAGTGCTTACCATCAAAAACAGCATACATCTGCTACTGAGTGACAAAATACTGCAGTCACAGTCAGTGCAAGTTCACCTAAGACAATCAAAAATGTACAGTACAATAAGCTCCAGCGTTGCCTATTCATCTCCACAAGTTCCCATTCAGCTGTAAGCAGGCGCCAACATTGTGCTGCTGATATTCCAACATCTGCCGGGGAGTTGTGTGGGTACACTAATTACAAATATCTGCACTAATCCTGGGGCGATAAGACAGTCATTACTCCAAGAGACATTTATCACTGTGGGATTGATGACCCATTACGCAGGCAGCCTTTGTAAAAAGAAGTGAAAGTGAAGTGATATCTCTCTATCCTACATCTGTACTGAAGCCATCCATTCCTCTGTCAGGAGGCACCGTCGTTACAACTCTAATTAACAGTCAGGATTTTCACCTAATACAATTCATTCACTGGGTGAATTCTGGGATCTGCCGATTGACTTCTTGGAGGAGAAAAATATGTCCTTTTTCTGTTAATTGCAAGGATGGGAAGGTGGAATTCTTGGATGTGGATAGGCCTGTTTCTACACTCTGTCAAGGACTGAGCAGTGCCATATTTCAACAAAGGTAATTCCCACTAACATCCACATAAGGACAAGCCCTAACGTACACATATGAACACACAGAAGTGAATGTGTCTGCATGTACATGTGTTACAGTACACACTCCACACACACAGTCCTCCCACACACACTATGACAGTAGGTGAGGGGTAAAGGTCTGGCCACCTGCCTGCTGTATCCCAATGTCGCTAGCTGTAATGAACAGAGACAGCTTGGGGACCGCCTGCTTGTCTACATCACACACACACACACACACACACACACACACACACACACACACACACACACACACACACACACACACACACACACACACACACACACACACACACACACACACACACACACACACACACACACACACGCACGCACACACGCACGCACACACGCACGCACACACTGCAGGGCCAAGCTGCTGCTTCCGGGGGGGCAAGGGTGACGGGGCGGCAGAGATGTCCCATACAGTGACAGGCAGGTCCTACCTGTCTACCCATGTAACCCCCCCCCCCACACACACACACACACACACACACACACACATCCTCTCTCCCCTCCCATCTTGACCCTGTGTAATTCCTGCAGCACCCATGTGCTGACAGGAGCAGCTGCAGCGGCTACAGCAGACAGATGAAATGTTCATAACCATCTCCTCCAACTTACATCTTCACCTTCAGGATAATTTCCGACCAACCTGCCTGCCTTGGAGAGACAATATGCTTGGAATTAAGTGTTCCAGTGGTGTATGGAGGTTATAATTAACACTACAGGGTAGGTGGGGAGGTGGAGGTTATAATTAACACTACATGGTGGAGGGGGGTGGGTGGAGGTTATAATTAACACTACAGGGTAGGTGGGGAGGTGGAGGTTATAATTAACACTACATGGTGGAGGGGGGTGGGTGGAGGTTATAATTAACACTACAGGGTAGGTGGGGAGGTGGAGGTTATAATTAACACTTCATGGTGGAGGGGGGTGGGTGGAGGTTATAATTACCACTACATGGTGGAGGGGGGTGGGTGGAGGTTATAATTAACACTACAGGGTGGGGTGGGTAGGTGGAGGTTATAATTAACACTACAGGGTGGGTGGGTGGGTGGAGGTTATAATTAACACTACAGGGTGGGTGGGGTGGGTGGAGGTTATAATTAACACTACAGGGTGGGGTGGGTAGGTGGAGGTTATAATTAACACTGCGGGGTGGGTGGGTGGGTGGAGGTTATAATTAACACTACAGGGTGGGTGGGTGGGTGGAGGTTATAATTAACACTACAGGGTGGGTGGGGTGGGTGGAGGTTATACTTAACACTACAGGGCGGGGTGGGTAGGTGGAGGTTATAATTAACACTGCGGGGTGGGTGGGTGGGTGGAGGTTATAATTAACACTACAGGGTGGGTGGGGTGGGTGGAGGTTATAATTAACACTACAGGGTGGAGGGGGTGGAGGTTATAATTAACACTACAGGGTGGAGGGGGTGGGTGGAGGTTATAATTAACACTACAGGGTGGAGGGGGGTGGTTGGAGGTTATAATTAACACTACAGGGTGGGGTGGGTGGGTGGAGGTTATAATTAACACTACAGGGTGGAGGGGGGTGGGTGGAGGTTATAATTAACACTACAGGGTGGAGGGGTGGGTGGAGGTTATAATTAACACTACAGGGTGGGGTGGGTGGGTGGAGGTTATAATTAACACTACAGGGTGGGGTGGGTGGGTGGAGGGGGAGTACATGGTAGGTGTAAGTGTTGGCGTGTGTATAGGGGAGGGTACGGTAACGATACGGTAAGACTAATTACATACTACCCTTACCCCCTACCCCCACCAAACCATCCTGTCACCTTAAACAGACAGACAGACAGACAGAGAGCGAGAGGGGAGGGTTCCCCTGTCAGAGACAGAGAGGCTACTCTTAACCACGCTGTGAGCCTCCAGAAATCACTGTTATTAACCCTCCTATTACTAATAAAACATCCCAGAAAGTAGCCAATTACAGATCCTGCCCCTTTGAAACAGGAAAGATTTAGTTCAGAGACCTAATTCATTTACAGAGAGGAAAATAACCTGCTATAAGAGGCTGATTCCAAACGCTTTATTGGCATTGCCTTCATGTACTGGACAGTCACTCAACTGGAAAGACATACTTGAATGTAGACAGGTGTTGCTGGTTCTCTGGTGAGGTAAAATACACACTCTACTCCAGTCAATTCCTCCACTGGCCCATAATGCCGTGCTCTTGTCTGTCAGTTCACACCCCTGCCATACATCCTCCTCCCATCATGCTCTCTGGTTTGGTGTCTGACCAGAAATAATGCCCATGGTTTTCCTGAGGACCAGTAAAACAGGCCCCAGCCCGCCCTACCTCCCTCCATGTGTTCACTTTGTCTTTCTTTCTCCAATCCCTAAATGCTGTTTCCATATTAAAAGCAACACTTAATGGCTTGACTGTCTCTGCAACAAGTGGCCCTAAATGTCTGTGGTGCTTTAATGACATTCTTCTCTCTCTCAACGCTGTGTTGCATCGCCAAGCTATTACTGTGAAAAGCGTAATTATGAAATTACTGTTTCCATTAAGAGCTGGGAGCAATTTAACACAGCTGTGATTTTCTTCACCATTCAATTCAAGGGCAAATAGTGCATTTAGCAGAAGGGGTGGCAATGGTACATGAGGTACTACCCACTGAAACAGGCCCATTAGTATGGCTTCCACTTCCACATCTACCCTACAAAATGAGGCTAACCATGTATCTGATGGTGTGATTAGGCTGTAGCATTCAGTGCCAGACCAGATATGTATGTGCAGGCATAGTAGGTGTAAACAGGTTTTGGGCTTGTCTTATCTGCATAGATGAATAAACAGTTCCTCTTCAAAGGAACATTCCAACCTGACTGAGACAGACGTGTTCTCATGTACTTTCCAACCACGCAGCCAACAGGAGGAGAGAGCTAAACGTGCTGTGGGGCGGAGTCTGACAGCACAGAGGTCGTGTCGTGCATAGTTGTATTATTGCTAAACGGGCGGGTGAATACATGGGAGAAATTTACAATCACATATCACACCTCAACCACCCAGGCCACAGGCGCTCTGATAGCATTGCACGCATACTGTCAGACAGACCACACAGGCGAGGTTTAGATAAAGACAGACAAATGACACAGCTTTTTGAGATAACCATCGCTTTCACATTAATTCTAGTCCCTGGATGAGGATGATGAAAGACACAGATGATGTGTTCTTATTTGTTTTCTCCCTCAGAGGGGTAGAGGGTAAACATACCAACGGTACTGAGTGTGAGAGGTGGAGAGAGGGAGAGAGAGAGAGAGAGAGAGAGATAGAGAGAGGGAGAGAGAGAGGTAGAGAGAGGGGGAGAGAGAGAGTTAGAGATAGAGAGATAGAGAGAGAGAGAGAAAGAGAGAGGTATAGAGGTAGAGAAAGAGGTAGAGAGAGAGAGAGAGAGAGGTAGAGAGAGAGGTAGAGAGAGGTAGAGAGAGAGAGGTAGAGAGTGAGAGGTAGATAGAGAGAGGTAGAGGTAGAGGTAGAGAGATAGGGAGCGAGAGAGGGAGAGAGAGAGGTATATAGATAGAGAGAGGTAGAGGTAGAGAGAGAGGTAGAGAGAGAGGGAAAGAGAGAGGTAGAAAGAGAGGTAGAGAGAGAGGAAGCGAGAGAGGTATATAGATAGGTAGAGGTAGAGAGAGAGGTAGAGAGAGAGGGAGAGAGAGGTATATAGATAGAGAGAGGTAGAGGTAGAGAGAGAGAGGGAGCGAGAGAGGTATATAGATAGAGAGAGGTAGATGTAGAGGTAGAGAGAGAGGTAGAGAGAGAGGGAGAGAGAGAGGTAGAGAGAGGGTATAGAGAGGTATAGAGAGGTAGAGAGAGAGGTATAGAGAGGTATAGAGAGGTAGAGAGAGAGGTATAGAGAGGTAGAGAGAGAGGTATATAGATAGAGAAAGGTAGAGGTAGAGGGAGAGAGAGAGGGAGAGAGAGAGGGAGAGAGAGCAGTAGATGATGGTTGATCCAGTCACAAGTGTTTGCCCGTCAGCACATAACAGTGTAGGACACTGAGGTAGAGAGACTCACAAAGGTGCAGCCAACAAACTTTTGAAAGGAAGGAGGAAGGAAGGAAGGAAGGAAGGAAGGAAGGAAGGCAGGCAGGCAGGCAGGCAGGCAGGCAGGCAGGCAGGCAGACAGAGCTGGCTGGCAGGCGGTGGTACAGTAGCTATATTACCATGTTAAGGGGATAAGGAGCAACGGAGCGAGGGGAAGATGTCTGAGATGTTGTCTCTGATTAACCTGTTCCCTCCGATGACAACTACATCACAGAGCTCTGTTCAACAACTGCCCTCCCACCAACACGGCAGCCAGCCCGACCACCCGTCACCCTCGCCACCCCGGAAGAAACCAGCCACACTAATTAAACAAATGAGAGCAAAGCTGTACACAAGTCATTAATAAACAGCTAACGAACGCCGATTAAGTTTGGTGTCACATGACATCAACTCTCGCCCCTAACGGCCAACGATTCAGCCTATCATGTGGACTGTTGGTTCATAACCTCCCTTCAAGTGGCATCCACCTCTCGCCCTGACTATGTACATCACCCTGTGATGATATGTGGCTCTGGTCATGAAGGTCTGGACTAGACAGAGGTGATGACAGGCACACGTTGTTGAGGATTAAAATCACTTTGCTGTTGACTGACAGACTGTTGTAAATAGATGACTGCTGTTGACTGGCAGTGTTGTAGACAGATGACTGCTGTTGACTGGCAGTGTTGTAGACAGATGACTGCTGTTGACTGGCAGTGTTGTAGACAGATGACTGCTGTTGACTGACAGACTTGTAAATAGATGACTGCTGTTGACTGGCAGTGTTGTAGACAGATGACTGCTGTTGACTGGCAGTGTTGTATACAGATGACTGCTGTTGACTGGCAGTGTTGTAGACAGATGACTGCTGTTGACTGGAAGACTGCTGTAGACAGATGACTGCTGTTGACTGGAAGACTGCTGTAGACAGATAACTACTGTTGACTGGCAGTGTTGTAGACAGATGACTGCTGTTGAATGACAGACTGTTGTAAATAGATGACTGCTGTTGACTGGCAGTGTTGTAGACAGATGACTGCTGTTTACTGGAGTACTGCTGTTGACAGATGACTGCTGTTGACTGGCAGAGTGTTGTAGACAGATGACTGCTGTTGACTGGAAGACTGCTGTAGACAGAGGACTGCTGTTGACTGGCAGAGTGTTGTAGACAGATGACTTCTGTTGACTGGCAGACTGCTGTAGACAGATGACTGCTGTTGACTGGCAGTGTTGTAGACAGATGACTGCTGTTGACTGGCAGAGTGTTGTAGACAGATGACATCTGTTGACTGGCAGACTGCTGTAGACAGATGACTGCTGTTGACTGGCAGTGTTGTAGACAGATGACTGCTGTTGACTGGCAGACTGCTGTAAACAGATGACTGCTGTTGACTGGCAGAGTGTTGTAAACAGATGACTGCTGTTGACTGGCAGACTGTTGTAAACAGATGACTGCTATTATAGGACTATTTCTCTCTATACCATTTGTATTTCATATACCTTTGACTATTGGATGTTCTAATAGGTACTTTAGTATTGCCAGCCTAATCTCGGGAGTTGATAGGCTTGAAGTCATAAACAGCGCAATGCTTGAAGCATGGCGAAGAGCTGCTGGCAAACAGAGTAAAGTGATGTTTGAATGAATGCTTACGAGCCTGCTGGTGCCTACCACCACTCAGTCAGACTGCTCTATCAAATAATAGACTTAATTATAATATAATAACACACAGAAATACGAGCCTTAGGTCATTAATGTGGTCAAATATGGAAACTATAATTTCGAAAACAAAACGTTTATTCTTTCAGTGAAATACGGAACCGTTCTGTATTTTATCTAACGGGTGGCATCCATAAGTCTAAATATTGCTGTTACATTGCACATCCTTCAATGTTATATCATAATTACATAACATTTTGGCAAATTAATTCGCAACGAGCCAGGCGGCCCAAACTGCTGCATATACCCTGACTCTGCGAACAATGAACACAAGAGAAGTGACACAATTTCCCTAGTTCAATATTGCCTGCTAACCTGTATTTCTTTTAACTAAATATGCATGTGTAAAAAAATATACTTCTGTGTATTGATTTTAAGAAAGGCATTGATGTTTATGGTTAGGTACAGTCGTGAACGATTGTGCTTTTTTTCGCAAAAGTCCTGAACTTTTTTATGTCTATTTTGGTTTGGTCAGGGCGTGAGTTGGGGTGTGCATTCTATGTTTTTCATTTCTATGTTTTGTTCTGTGTGTTGTATTTCTATGTGTTTGGCCTGGTATGGTTCCCAATCAGAGGCAGCTGTCAATCGTTGTCTCTGATTGAGAACCATACATAGGTAGCCTGTTCCCACCTGTGTTTGTGGGTAGTTGTTTTGTGTATTGCACCTTGCAGAACTGTTTGTTTGTTGTTTTTGTTCAAGTGTTCGTATTTATTAAACGCATTATGAATACTTACCACGCTGCACCTTGGTCTTCTCCTTCTCCCGACGACATTCGTTATATTCACAAAGTTCGCAACGAGCCAGGCAGCCCAAACTGCTGCATATACCCTGACTCTATTGCACAGAACGCAAGAGAAGTGACACAATTTCCCTAGTTAAAAGATGTTAATGTTAGCAGGCAATATTAACTAAATATGCATGTTTATGGTTAGGTACACATTGGTGCACCGACAGTGCTTTTTTTGCAAATGCGCTTGTTAAATCACTCGTTTGGCGGGTGATATAATGATAAATGAACAGGCACCGTTTATATGCAACCCAGGACAAGCTAGATAAACTAGTCATATTTTTTATTTATTTTACCTTTATTTAACTAGGCAAGTCAGTTAAGAACAAATGTTCATTTTCAATGATGGCCAAGGAACAGTGGGTTAACTGCCTTGTTCAGGGGCAGAACGACAGATTTTTACCTTGTCAGCTCAGGGATTTGATCTTGCAACCTTTCGGTTACTAGTCCAACGCTCTAACCACTAGGCTATCCTGCCGCCCCAATATCATCAACCATGTGTAGTTAACTAGTGATTATGTTAAGATTGATTGTTTTTATAAGATATGTTTAATGCTAGCTAGCACCTTACCTTGGCTCCTTGCTGCACTCGCATAACAGGTAGTCAGCCTGCCACGCAGTCTCCTCGTGGAGTGCAATGTAATCGGCCATGATCGGTGTCCAAAAATGTTGATTAACGCATGTTACGAAAACTAAATAATCGGCCATACCGATTAATCAGTCGACCTCTAGTTTTCACTCCTCCCTTGTACTTGATTGAGGAATTAAGGTCACTAATTAGTAAGGAACTGCCCTCACCTGGTTGTCTTGCTGTTCATTGGAAGGAAAAAACCTGCAGACCCTCAATGGAATGAGTTGACACCCCTGGTCTATGGGAACTCCCCTTGTTGCTGCTATGGGTGTATGTGTTAAAATAAGTTTATTTTCTGGTAGTTAGTGGACCCTGCCACAGTATGGGGCCTCTCCCTCTGGGTCCTATAGCTCCTGTCACCAGGCCTGTCACTGTGTCACAGCCTGGACTGCAGCAGCCTGGGCTCTGTCCACTCTGTCCCTCTTCATTGTGGAACAAGAAGAGTACCATCTTTCAAATTCCCATCTGGGACAGGGAATCCCCATTGTTCCTCTCTCTGGGTCCCACCCTCTGTCACTGAGGACACAAAGGACATGTCATCATGGTGGAGGACACAGGAGGGGGGTTAGGAGTAACATGAGAGGAGGGTCTCTCTCTCTCTCTCTCTCTCTCTCTCTGAGTGGCTCTCCAGGGGTGCAACTGGTGGCTGACACAGTGGAGAACTTACCACAGCCTGAACATAACTCCAGCCGGGCCCCTGTGACCCTACTGTGGCCCTTGCTGACCCATGGGCTTGATGACAGGCTGGGCCCTTTGTCCAGGGGTGCTGTACCTAGGTGAGGGCAGGGGAGGGCAGGGGTAGACAGGGGCAGTAAACAAAGGTGGTGTGGAGGGTGGGAGAAGAGATGATGGACCCCAGGTCAGAGGACAGTGATGGACAGCTGAGTGATGAGTGCAGCTGTGGACCTGGAGACCTACATCTCTCTATCAATGAGACCTACATCTCTCTCACCTCTCCATCAATGAGACCTACATCTTTCTCATAATCTTTTGATCAATGAGACCTACATCTCTCTCTTCATCTCTTTATCAATGAGACCTACATCTCTCTCTTCTCTACATCTTTCTATCAATGAGACGTACATCTCTCTCTATCAACGGGACCTAAATCTCTCTATCTCCCACTGATCTGATGAGTATTGTGTGAGAGAGAATAAAGACCTCAACAATGCTGGTGAGAATAGCTAGATACACTAAGCAGCTACATGAAAATGAACATAACAGTTGTACTGCCGTACTAAAGACTGTGCCAAGTACAGACCTACAATAGATCAGTTTCAATTACCCTTTTCAAAGCAAAAGGACTAACAAATATATGCAATTATTACATAACTAAGTAGTTTGAGGAAAAATATAGTAGTCTATTTATTCATGGGAAACTAATTAGAAATGACAATGATGGTCATGTTGAACTGAAATAAGACGTGTGGAGAAAAGCATTGTGTAGTCAGGGAGTGTAATGGTTTGAGGTCATGCAGTTTTCCATTGGAAGATGAACTTCCGAGCCCCTGAAATACAGCAGCCCCTTGATTTACGCAGTCGAAGCTGTCCAACTGCTTCCCAGGTCAAAGGTCATCGGCTGCTGCCCACTCTCCTACCGTTCTGTCCACACACACAGCGCTCTGTGCATACCAACCGAGAGGACAGAGGCTGCCGTGTCAGCCAGAAACCCTCCTACTGAGTCATAAACACCTACTCATACCCTCTCTCCTCCCCTCCTCTCCTCCCCTCCAGAGGAAGGCTGGGGCTACACTGTTGATCTTACACTCCACACCCGCCCCACACTCCTTTTACACAGAGCCTGGTAAGAGAACAGAGGAGAGGAATGAAAGGGAGGTAGGAAAGAGAGAGAGACGCAGAATGAACCAAACAGAATGAAAGAAAAGAAGAGAAAAGCCACAGAGAAGGGCCAGATGGGTACCTTCACAGTCCATTTATCAAACCCAATGTGCCTGCCTCCCCCTCTCCTCTACCTCCTCCTCCCTTCCCCTCCCCGCCGCTCTCATGTCCTAAACCCCCATGTAATTCTGTAATCATTTTCATTATCATATAATGACCTTACAAAGCCTACAGCAGTTTGCACGGTCAGTACAAAATTCACAGCTGTTCCCTTCAGTGTTTGCTCACCGGCTGTGGCAGTGCAGCCTTTTTATTGGTCCAGAGGCATGACCTTTGGCTCTGATAGGTCGGCACGGGGTCACCTCACCCAGGAAGGTTTGAGGTGGCCGCAGGCAAAGCACAGGTCACAACACCTGTCAATAAGTTAGAACATACTACGACAAGAAGTCATGATTCATGTCCACACGACAACTAACAACAACCTTCCAGGTCTCTGGCTCGAGGCGCCCCAGATCTAGTCAATGTCAACCTAAAGGGCTCCAGTATAGCAAAGTTTCCAGGGGTCATACATTCTGGATGGCAAAGGATAAGTAAGTACCTAGTGTTTACCTTACCCTCATGATGTATTCTTTAACTGCCATGCTAGGGAACAGCCCCCTCACTCACTCACAGACCTAATACTGGCTGTTTGGAGGGCCATTCATAGGACATTTATCTAAGAGCATGGTAGACAGCATATATACAGTACCAGTCAAAAGTTTGGACAAACTGACTAATTCAAGGGTTTTTCTTTATTTTTACTATTTTCTACATTGTAGAATAATATTGAAGACACCAAAAAGATTAAATAACACATATGGAATAATGTAGTAAACAAAGAAAAGTGTTAAACAAATCAAAATATATTTTAGATACTTAAAAGTAGCCACCCTTTGCCTTGCACACTCTTGGCATTCTCATAACCAGCTTCATGAGGTCGTCACCTGGAATGTATTTCAATTAACAGGTGTGCCTTGTTAAATGTTCATTTGTGGAATTTCTTTCCTTCTTAATGCATTTGAGCCAATCAGTTGTGTTATCACAAGGTAGGGTTGGTATGCAGAAGAGCCCTATTTGGTAAAAGACCGAGTCCATATTATGGCAAGAACAGCTAAAAAAAAAACATCCAGTGCTATGATGAAACTGGCTCTCATGAGGACCGCCACAGGAATGGAAGACCCGGCGTCACCTCTGCTGCAGAGGATAAGTTCATTAGTTACCAGCCTCAGAAATCGGCAATTAATTGTACCTCAGATTGTACCTCACATCGGCCTCCCGGGTGGCGCAGTGGTTAAGGGCGCTGTACTGCAGCGCCAGCTGTGCCATCAGAGTCCTGGGTTCGCGCCCAGGCTCTGTCGTAACCGGCCGCGACCGGGAGGTCCGTGGGGCGACGCACAATTGGCCTAGCGTCGCTCGGGTTAGGGAGGGCTTGGTCGGTAGGGGTGTCCTTGTCTCATCGCGCACCAGCGACTCCTGTGGCGGGCTGGGCGCAGTGTACGCTAGCCAAGGTGGCCAGGTGCACGGTGTTTCCTCCGTATGTTTCCTCCGCATTGGTGCGGCTGGCTTCCGGGTTGGATGTGCGCTGTGTTAAAGAAGCAGCGGCTTGGTTGGTTGTGTATCGGAGGACGCATGACTTTCAACCTTCGTCTCTCCCGAGCCCGTACGGGAGTTGTAGCGATGAGACAAGATAGTAGCTACTACAACAATTGGATACTACGAAATTGGGGAGAAAAAGGGGTAAAATTAAAATAAAAAGAAAAAAAGAAAAAAAAGAAATAACAGACATCAACATCAACTGTTCAGAGGAGACTGCGTGAATCAGGCCTTCATGGTCAGATTGCTGCAAAGAAACCACTACGAAAGGACACAAATAATAAGAAGAGACTTGCTTGGGCCAAGAAACACGAGCAATGGACATTAGACCAGTGGAAATCTGTCCTTTGGTCTGAATCCAAATTTGAGATTTTTGGTTCTAACCGCCGTGTCTTTGTGAGATGCAGAGTAGTTGAACGGATGATCTCTGCATGTGTGGTTCCCACCGTGAAGCATGGAGGAGGAGGTGAGATGGTGATTTGCTGGTGACACTGTCAATGATTTATTTAGAATTCAAGGCACACTTAACCAGCATAGCTACCCAGCATTCTGCAGCGATACGCCATCCCATCTGGTTTGCGCTTAGTGAGACTATCATTTGTTTTTCAACAGGACAATGACCCAAAACACACCTCCAGGATGTGTATGGGCTATTTGACCAAGAAGGAGAGTGATGGTGCTGCATTAGATTTTTATTTTATTTTTTTATTTTACCTTTATTTAACCAGGCAAGTCAGTTAAGAACAAATTCTTATTTTCAATGACGGCCTGGGAACAGTGGGTTAACTGCCTGTTCAGGGGCAGAACGACAGATTTGTACCTTGTCAGCTCAGGGATTTGAACTTGCAACCTTTCGGTTACTAGTCCAACTCTCTAACCACTAGGCTACCCTGCCGCCCCAGATGACCTGGCCTCCACAATCATCCGACCTAAACCCAATTGAGATAGTTTGGGATGAGATGGACCGATGAAGTAAAAGCAGCCAAACAAGTGCTCAGCATATGTGGGAATTCAAGGCTGTTGGAAAAGCATTATTCATGAAGCTGGTTGAGAGAATGCCAAGAGTGTGCAAATCTGTCATCAAGGCAAAGGGTGGCTACTTTGAAGGATCTCAAAAAACACTGCTTTTGTTACTACTAGTGTTACTTCATAGTTTTGATGTCTTCACTATTATATTACAATGTAGAAAATAGTAAAAATAAAGAAAAACCCTTGAATGAGTCGGTGTGTCCAGAACTTTTGACTGGTACTGTATATCAAAGCTTTCTCAATACGCACCCAACAGAAACCAAGTTACAGGACAAAAAGCTCATAAGAATAAGAAAGGCCTCATAACTTCACTGTTGCAGTGGGGATGAATGAATGGATGGACGGCCCTCACAGTGCTGGGGGAGCGAAGACATTCCTCACCCTGAGCACCCATAATTCACTGGTGAAGACCTGGCGGTCACGGGGAATCTCTCTCTCTCTCTCTCTCTCATATATATATATATATATATATATATATATATATATATATATATATATATATATATATATATATATATATATATATATATATATATATATATAGTGATAAAAGTACCTGAGGGAATACTGGGCTGAGAGCTAGCAGGCACAGGTTTGCTGAGTGCTCTAGTGCTTTAACTGGTCGTGTTTAAGAAACAAAAGTCAGGGAAAAACTTCATCAATCAGCTTGCTGTGTTTATGTTTCTGTGCCTTTAGCTAGAGTAATCCATCATGTTGTTTTGTGTTTTGAAACCTTTAGCGAGCATTATTCTCTGAATGGTTTCCACGGAAACAAAAGAACAGCAGAACGCAGACAGTGGAGCCTGTTGAATACTGAGTCTACTGAAACCTAATTAAACCTTCATATAAATTGAAAAAATAAAAACAGTCAAATTAATCTACTGGTTCATTTTAAAAAATACAATTTTGGTGAGTGGTTTTATGGAAATAAATGAATGTTTGTCAGACTAAACTGAGCTGAACTTTGGTCTCTCTTTCTCTCTCTAATATATCAACATTCATATAGTTTATGTTTGATTAGGAACAATGAAACTACTTCAGAACAAAATCCTGCAGAGACCCCAAAGTGAAGCTATCTTTCATCACAACGTGTTTCTTTTCCCTTATCCCTCCATATCTCAAATCATTATCAGAATCGTCTCTTAACATTGCGCGAGGCCATGTGTTTCGTTTTGTCTAAACGTCGTCTGTTGACGGCCACTTCACAGACGACCCCCAGCTTGCTTTTTGGGGAGATGCATTACCTGCGTGCAGAGAGATAGGGAGCAGTCGGAGTTCAAACACATTACGGCTGTATGTGTGTGTGTGTATATATGTCTGTGTGTGTATATGTCTGTGTATATATCTGTGTGTATATGTGTGTGTGTGTGTGTGTGTGTGTGTGTGTGTGTGTGTGTGTGTGTGTGTGTGTGTGTGTGTGTGTGCGTGCGTGCGTGCGTGCGTGCGTGCGTGCGTGCGTGCGTGCGTGCGTGCGTGCGTGCGTGTATGGCGCTGTCCCCCCAATCTAATCACTCTATCCTGCTGATTAAATAAACTCCTGTCTGAACCGAAGACAGGGACCCTGCATTTCCTGTCCTGAGCCTTGTTATTGGTTTCCCTGCGAAGTGTGAGGGCTGGGCTGCGTGTGTGTGTGTGTGTGTGCGGCTGGGCTGGAACAGACATTTGTGGGTTGGTAGTGCGGGTGTTGTAGTAGTGTTGAGGGGTGGGTGTAGTGACTAGTGGGATGGTTTCTAGCTTTCAGCACCTGCGTTAGGAATGCAGTTCAGATGGCCAGCTCTCCCTCCTTCCCTCCTCCAGAGGCTGAGTGGCCGGGCTAGGCGTCAACGCAGGCCGACGAGGTGTGTGGAAACTGTCTGTTTACAAGAATCACCTGGTCAGGGCGTAGCTCGGGTCAACAAGAGGGCCACATCAAAACAGAGGCGGGCCACAGGGTTATGGGGGTGACAGAGGGTATGGAGGGGAGAGGGTAGGGGCTGTCTGTCCAGATAGCCAGCAGAAGTGTGCTTAATGCCTTTTTGGAGAAAGAAACATTTCCCTGGTTGGCATGAATCTGAATCTGTAGTGTGTGGTCTATGTGTTTGTCCCTGGTTGGTATTCATCTGTAGTGTGTGGTCTATGTGTTTGTCCCTGGTTGGTATTAATCTGTAGTGTGTGGTCTATGTGTTTGTCCCTGGTTGGCATGAATCTGAATCTGTAGTGTGTGGTCTATGTGTTTGTCCCTGGTTGGTATTAATCTGTAGTGTGTGGTCTATGTGTTTGTCCCTGGTTGGTATTCATCTGTAGTGTGTGGTCTATGTGTTTGTCCCTGGTTGGTATTAATATGTAGTGTGTGGTCTGTGTGTGTTTGTCCCTGGTTTGTATTAATCTGTAGTGTGTGGTCTGTGTGTTTGTCCCTGGTTGGTATTAA
Organism: Oncorhynchus clarkii lewisi; assembly: GCF_045791955.1. NCBI lineage: Eukaryota > Metazoa > Chordata > Actinopteri > Salmoniformes > Salmonidae > Oncorhynchus > Oncorhynchus clarkii. The sequence continues at coordinate 24,608 of NW_027258821.1, read as the reverse complement.
TCTGTAGTGTGTGGTCTGTGTGTTTGTCCCTGGTTGGTATTAATCTGTAGTGTGTGGTCTGTGTGTGTTTGTCCCTGGTTGGTATTAATCTGTAGTGTGTGGTCTGTGTGTTTGTCCCTGGTTGGTATTAATCTGTAGTGTGTGGTCTGTGTGTTTGTCCCTGGTTGGTATTAATCTGTAATGTGTGGTCTGTGTGTTTGTCCCTGGTTGGTATTAATCTGTAGTGTGTGGTCTGTGTGTGTTTGTCCCTGGTTGGTATTAATCTGTAGTGTGTGGTCTGTGTGTGTTTGTCCCTGGTTGGTATTAATCTGTAGTGTGTGGTCTGTGTGTGTTTGTCCCTGGTTGGTATTAATCTGTAGTGTGTGGTCTGTGTGTGTTTGTCCCTGGTTGGTATTAATATGTAGTGTGTGGTCTGTGTGTTTGTCCCTGGTTGGTATTAATCTGTAGTGTGTGGTCTGTGTGTGTTTGTCCCTGGTTGGGATTAATCTGTAGTGTGTGGTCTGTGTGTTTGTCCCTGGTTGGTATTAATCTGTAGTGTGTGGTCTGTGTGTGTTTGTCCCTGGTTGGTATTAATCTGTAGTGTGTGGTCTGTGTGTGTTTGTCCCTGGTTGGTATTAATCTGTAGTGTGTGGTCTGTGTGTGTTCATTCCCCTCCATGCTCTTTAGGTTCTTACCAGAGCCAGGGCCTGGGTCTCGTCTGCCCCTGACCACAGGGTGTCCAGGCTGGGACACACAGGGAGAGAGAGGCCCTTACAGCTGGGGCACCGTGGCTAGTTATGATCCCCCTCTACTGCTTTGGTGCCATTGTCTCAGAAAGACACACACTAAGCTACACACACAGGCATACAACACACGGGAATGCACACACACATCATTGCGGACGCACACACACACACAGGAACATACACACACTACACATTATACACACATTATTACATATACATCCTTATAAACTAGGTGGTTTATGAAAGCTGATTGGCAGACAGACGTGGTATGTCAGACCATATACCATGGGTATGACAAAACCACCTCGGTGATTTATGGTATATGGCCAATATACCACGGCTAAGGGGCTGTATCCAGGCACTCTGCGTTGAGTCGTGCCTAAGGACAGCCCTTTGCTGTAGTATATTGGCCATATAACACACCCCCTCTGGCCTTACTGCTTAATTATACCATGGCATTGTTGAATACTCATTTCTGATTGGCTTGAAGGGCATTCTAGGACATACATTATTTCTAACGTTGCCAACTTTGTGACTTTTCAGACCCCTCCATGGACTTTTATTGGTAAAATATTCTAGCTACTATTCACACTGGCGTGTCGTGGGACACACCTTCCACATCGTGCATTGTTTTCAATAGAACGCATAGGCCCTGGTTGATTATCCCTTACATAACATTCTCCCACACAAAACACATAATGTTTTGTGTGGGAGGGTGTTATGGGTGTATATGTAATAATATGTAGTGTGTGTGTGTCAAAGTTCAAATAGGGGGTGCTTATATTTGTCCTGTTTCACTGCAGGTACAAGCGGGTAACCTGTACGAGTGTGAGGTGTGAAATGGAAATGTACATCCCAACTCCCCCTGAGACACCCTCGGAGAGCGGCTGTGTGTGTGTGTGTGTGTGTGTGTGTGTGTGTATGTGTGTGTGTCTCTTTCTGAGAAAAAGGCACCGAAACAGTAGAGGGGGTGTTACCACTACCAGTGGAGAGAGAGATGGACCAGCTAAAACAAACACATTATGTTTTGTGTGGGAGGGTGTTATGGGTGTATATGTAATAATATGTAGGGTGTTCACCCACTCTGGGCAGAGTGGGTGAAAAGGCGCTTTGGTTATGAAATTTCACTTCCTTAAATTATAAAATACATCTTAACAAGACAAATATTATGATTCATGTTCTGAATTGTTCAGTGGGGTGTTTCTCTAAAAGCTACATTTGCACACGACCCTGATTAAACGTAAAAGGCTGTGAAAAAAGAAGCTTGGTATTCGCTCAGTTCTCCGTTGACATTTCACAGAGATACGCTTGTTTTTACAGACGCCATGCAAAGTTCCACTTTTTTTCTCTGGCCTCCATTGACTTAGTCACACTAATTCTGGCCGTCCTACAAGGTTCTGACAGAGAGATGAGGCTTGGACCATTGGTTTTCCGTTAGAGGATGATCTACACAATTCATTATTTAACCCACTGGGCAAAAGATGCATTTGTGTGTGTGTGTGTGTGTGCGCGCGCGCACAGATATGTGTGTGCATTCCTGTGTATGCATGCCTGTGTGTGTGGCTGAGTGTGTCTTTCTGAGACAAGGGCACCAAAGCAGTGGGGGGTAGGGTGTTACCACTACCAGAGTGGAGAGAGAGATGGAACAGCTACAATAAACATATTATGTTTTGTGTGGGAGGGTGTTATGGGTGTATATGTAATAACATGTGTGTATAATATGTATTGTGTGTGTATTCCTGTGTGTGTGTGGGGGGGGGGGGGAATAGAACCAATCCAAGACACTTGTCACTCTGATAGCTGCTACTACTCACTACAAACAACCTCCAACACCCAGTCAGATCTACAGACTATCTGAAGAATTCACTTCACATCACCTACGTTCCTACTCAGATTTCAACAATACTGATTCCTTTAAGGTTTTGCTTCACACAATTGAAAGTGTAACAGGGTGTGATTCTTGAACATGTGCCATCCAGACACGTGTGCTTGTTTTCACATTTCAACATTGTTGTGTGTGAGTTTCTGTTTACTCCTGTTGTTGTTTACTGTTGTTGGTGGTTATTTGCTTACCTGTCTCTCCAGGTCTGTCTGTGCTGCTGTCTGTCTGTCAGGGCAGTTAGCAGGGTCTCTGCCATCTCTCTCCTGCCCTCCTCCGGTTGTCCCTCTTCCTCTACCGCTGCCAGTAAGAGTTGCGTCTGAAAGATAGGTAGTAAAGGAAAGGAAATTATGTATTAAAATGACATGGTTCCATATCTCCATTCTGTCTATGAATCAATCCAAAGAAAACCATATCTCAGACTAACCAGGCCTAATTTGGCGCAGGCAGAGTTTGAGCTGTTCTGAACACTTCCTGACTCGCCTGTTCGAGGTACAGACTTCCTGGACATGTAATTTGATGCGTCTATTTGTCCTGGATACACCCATAGCAGCCTCTTGCGTCGTTGAGACAACATTCAGAAACCAGTTGTTATCACAAAAACGTCTCTAAAGTCCGAACAGTTTGAGCTCCAGACTATTATGACCCAATCATGGCATCAAAGCATACTCTCACGAAGACCGACATGCTGTCTCTTTGCTCTACGACGATCACAAGCCACACTCGTAATTCCTGATGTTTTGCTGAGCTTTCTAAAAACTCCCAGACAGACATGAAACACTTACAGACAAATCGCAGACATGGGTATAAGACAATGGGTGATGTTTTGTGGATATAACAGTCCTTTTCATTCATTTCTGCCCAGGGAATAGAGTCTATAATGCAGGGAATAGTGTCTAACGCAGGGAATACTGTCTATAATGCAGGGAATAGCATCTAAAACCCAGGGAATAGTGTCTATAATGCAGGGAATAGAGGCTATTATGCAGGGAATAGAGTCTATAATGCAGGGAATAGCATCTAAAACGCAGGGAACAGTGTCCAATGCAGGGAAGAGAGTCTATAATGCAGGGAAGAGCGTCTATAATGCAGGGAATAGAGTCTATAATGCAGGGAATAGAGTCTATAATGCAGGGAATAGAGTCTATAATGCAGGGAATAGCATCTAAAATGCAGGTAATAGAGTCTATAATGCAGGGAATAGAGTCTATAATGCAGGGAATAGCATCTAAAATGCAGGTAATAGAGTCTATAATGCAGGGAATAGAGGATCTAATGCAGGGAATAGCATCTAAAATGCAGGTAATAGAGTCTATAATGCAGGGAATAGAGTCTATAATGCAGGGAATAGCATCTAAAATGCAGGTAATAGAGTCTAATGCAGGGAACAGCGTCTATAATGCAGGTAATTATGAGTCTACAATGCAGGGAATAGTGTCTAATGCAGGGAATGGAGTCTATAATGCAGGGAATAGCATCTAAAATGCAGGGAATAGAGTCTATAATGCAGGGAAAAGCATCTAAAACGCAGGGAATAGTGTCTATAATGCAGGGAATAGTGTCTAACGCAGGAAATAGTGTCTATAATGCAGGGAATAGAGTCTATTATGCAGGGAATAGAGTCTATAATGCAGGGAATAGAGTCTATAATGCAGGGAATATAGTATATAATGCAGTGAATAGCATCTAAAACGCAGGGAACAGTGTCTAATGCAGGGAACAGTGTCTAATGCAGGGAAGAGAGTCTATAATGCAGGGAATAGAGTCTATAATGCAGGGAATAGAGTCTATACTGCAGGGAATAGAGTCTATAATGCAGGGAATAGCATCTAAAACGCAGGGAACAGTGTCCAATGCAGGGAAGAGAGTCTATAATGCAGGGAAGAGCATCTATAATGCAGGGAATAGAGTCTATAATGCAGGGAATAGAGTCTACAATGCAGGGAATAGCATCTAAAATGCAGGTAATTATGAGTCTACAATGCAGGGAATAGTGTCTAATGCAGGGAATAGAGTCTATAATGCAGGGAATAGCATCTAAAATGCAGGTAATAGAGTCTATAATGCAAGGAATAGAGTCTATAATGCAGGGAATAGCATCTAAAATGCAGGTAATAGAGTCTAATGCAGGGAACAGCGTCTATAATGCAGGTAATTATGAGTCTACAATGCAGGGAATAGTGTCTAATGCAAGGAATGGAGTCTATAATGCAGGGAATAGCATCTAAAATGCAGGGAATAGAGTCTATAATGCAGGGAATAGCATCTAAAATGCAGGGAGTGGAGTCTATAATGCAGGGAATAGCATCTAAAATGCAGGGAATAGAGTCTATAATGCAGGGAATAGCATCTAAAACGCAGGGAATAGCATCTAAAATGCAGGGAATAGAGTCTATAATGCAGGGAATAGCATCTAAAACGCAGGGAATAGAGTCTATAATGCAGGGAATAGCATCTAAAATGCAGGGAATAGAGTCTATAATGCAGGGAATAGTGTCTAATGCAGGGAATAGAGTCTATAATGCAGGGAATAGCATCTAAAATGCAGGGAATGGAGTCTATAATGCAGGGAATAGCATCTAAAATGCAGGGAATAGAGTCTATAATGCAGGGAATAGCATCTAAAACGCAGGGAATAGAGTCTATAATGCAGGGAATAGTGTATAATGCAGGGAATAGCATCTAAAACGCAGGGAATAGTGTCTATTATGCAGGGAATAGTCTATAATGCAGGGAATAGTCTATAATGCAGGGAATAGAGTCTATAATGCAGGGAATAGCATCTAAAACGCAGGGAACAGTGTCTAATGCAGGGAAGAGAGTCTATAATGCAGGGAAGAGTGTCTATAATGCAGGGAATAGAGTCTATAATGCAGGGAATAGCATCTAAAATGCAGGTAATTATGAGTCTACAATGCAGGGAATAGTGTCTAATGCAGGGAATGGAGTCTATAATGCAGGGAATGGAGTCTATAATGCAGGGAATAGCACCTAAAACGCAGGGAATAGAGTCTATATTGCAGCGAATAGTGTCTATAATGAAGGGAGTTGTGTCTATAATGCAGGGTATAGAGTCTATAATGCAGGGAGTAGTGTCTATAATGCAGGGAGTAGTGTCTATAATGCAGGTTATAGAGTCTATAATGCAGGGAGTAGTGTCTATAATGCAGGTTATAGAGTCATAATGCAGGGAGTAGTGTCTATAATGCAGGGAGTAGAGTCTATAATGCAGGGAAAAGTGTCTATAATGCAGGGAGTAATGTCTATAATGCAGGGAGTAGTGTCTATATGCAGAGAGTAGAGTCTATACTGCAATGAATAGAGTCTATAATGCAGGAAAGAGAGTCTATAATGCAGGGAGTAGTGTCTATATGCAGAGAGTAGAGTCTATAATGCAGTGAGTAGAGTCTATAATGCAGGGAATATAGTCTATAATGCAGGGTAAAGACTCTATAATGCAGGGAGTAGTGTCTATAATGCAGGTAGTAGAGTATATAATGCAGGGAGTAGTGTCAATAATGCAGGGAGTAGTGTCAATAATGCAGGGAGTAGTGTCTATAATGCAGGGAATAGCGTCTATAATGCAGGGAGGAGTCTCTATAATACAAGGAGTAGTGTCTATAATGCAGCGAATAGTGTCTATAATGCAGGGAGTAGTGTCTGTAATGCAGGGTATAGAGTCATAATGCAGGGAGTAGTGTCTATAATGCAGGGAGTAGAGTCTATAATGCATGGAAGAGAGTCTATAATGTAGGAAATAGTGTATATAATGCAGGGAGTAGAGTCTATAATGCAGGGTATAGTGTCTATAATGCAGCAAATAGTGTCTATAATGCAGGGAGTAGTGTCGAAAACGCAGGGAAAAGCGTCTATAATGCAGGGAATAGAGTCTATAATGCAGGGAGTAAAGTATATAATGCAGGGAGTAGAGTCTAAAGTGCAGGGAGTAGCGACTATAATGCAGGGAGTTGTGTCTATAGTGCAGGGAGTAGCGTCTATAATGCAGGGAGTAGTGTCTATAATGCAGGGAATGGTGTCTATAATGCAGGGAGTAGACTATATAATGCAGGGTATAGAGTACATAATCCCGGGAGTAGTGTCTATAATGCAGGGAGTAAAGTATATAATGCAGGGAGTAGAGTCTATAATGTAGGGAATGGTGTCTATAATGCAGGGAGTAGAGTCTATAATGCAGGGAGTAGAGTCTATAATGCAGGGAGTAGAGTCTATAATGCAGGGTATAGAGTCTATAATGCAGGGTATAGAGTCTATAATGCAGGGAGTAGAGTATATAATGCAGGGTATAGAGTCTATAATGCAGGGAGTAGTGTCTATAATGCAGGGTATAGAGTCTATAATGCAGGGAGTAGAGTCTATAATGCAGGGAGTAGAGTATATAATGCAGGGTATAGAGTCTATAATGCAGCAAATAGTGTCTATAATGCAGGGAGTAGTGTCTAAAACGCAGGGAAAAGCGTCTATAATGCAGGGAATAGAGTCTATAATGCAGGGAGTAGCGACTATAATGCAGGGAGTAGTGTCTATAGTGCAGGGAGTAGTGACTATAATGCAGCGAATATAGTCTATAATGCAGGGAATAGAGTCTATAATGCAGGGAATAGTGTCTATAATGCAGGGAATAGTTTATATAATGCAGGGAATGGTGTCTATAATGCAGGGAATAGAGTCTATAATGCAGGGAATGGTGTCTATAATGCAGGGAATAGTTTCTATAATGCAGGGAATGGTGTCTATAATGCAGGGAATGGTGTCTATTATGCAGGGAATGGTGTCTATAATTCAGGGAATGGTGTCTATACTGCAGGGAATGGTGTCTATAATGCAGGGAAAATGCAGGGAATGGTGTCTATAATGCAGGGAAGGGTGTCTATAATGCAGGGAGTAGTGTCTATAATGCAGGGAATGGTGTCTATAATGCAGGGAGTAGTGTCTATAATGCAGGGAATGGTGTCTATAATGCAGGGAATGGTGTCTATAATGCAGGGAATGGTGTCTATAATGCAGGGTATAGAGCCTATAATGCAGGGAGTAGTGTCTATAATGCAGGGAATGGTGTCTATAATGCAGGGAGTAGAGTATATAATGCAGGGTATAGAGTACATAATCCCGGGAGTAGTGTCTATAATGCAGGGAGTAGAGTATATAATGCAGGGTATAGAGTACATAATCCCGGGAGTAGTGTCTATAATGCAGGGTATAGAGTATATAATGCAGGGTATAGAGTCTATAATGCAGGGAGTAGTCTATAATGCAGGGAGTAGAGTATATAATGCAGGGAGTAGTGTCTATAATGCAGGGAGTAGAGTCTATAATGCAGGGAGTAGAGTCTATAATGCAGGGTATAGAGTCTATAATGCAGGGAGTAGAGTATATAATGCAGGGAGTAGAGTCTATAATGCAGGGAGTAGAGTATATAATGCAGGGTATAGAGTCTATAATGCAGGGAGTAATGTCTATAATGCAGGGTATAGAGTCTATAATGCAGGGAGTAGTGTCTATAATGCAGGGAGTAGTGTCTATAATGCAGGGAGTAGACTATATAATGCAGGGTATAGAGTACATAATCCCGGGAGTAGTGTCTATAATGCAGGGAGTAAAGTATATAATGCAGGGAGTAGAGTCTATAATGTAGGGAATGGTGTCTATAATGCAGGGAGTAGAGTCTATAATGCAGGGAGTAGAGTCTATAATGCAGGGAGTAGAGTCTATAATGCAGGGTATAGAGTCTATAATGCAGGGTATAGAGTCTATAATGCAGGGAGTAGAGTATATAATGCAGGGTATAGAGTCTATAATGCAGGGAGTAGTGTCTATAATGCAGGGTATAGAGTCTATAATGCAGGGAGTAGAGTCTATAATGCAGGGAGTAGAGTATATAATGCAGGGTATAGAGTCTATAATGCAGCAAATAGTGTCTATAATGCAGGGAGTAGTGTCTAAAACGCAGGGAAAAGCGTCTATAATGCAGGGAATAGAGTCTATAATGCAGGGAGTAGCGACTATAATGCAGGGAGTAGTGTCTATAGTGCAGGGAGTAGTGACTATAATGCAGCGAATATAGTCTATAATGCAGGGAATAGAGTCTATAATGCAGGGAATAGTGTCTATAATGCAGGGAATAGTTTATATAATGCAGGGAATGGTGTCTATAATGCAGGGAATAGAGTCTATAATGCAGGGAATGGTGTCTATAATGCAGGGAATAGTTTCTATAATGCAGGGAATGGTGTCTATAATGCAGGGAATGGTGTCTATTATGCAGGGAATGGTGTCTATAATTCAGGGAATGGTGTCTATACTGCAGGGAATGGTGTCTATAATGCAGGGAAAATGCAGGGAATGGTGTCTATAATGCAGGGAATGGTGTCTATAATGCAGGGAGTAGTGTCTATAATGCAGGGAATGGTGTCTATAATGCAGGGAGTAGTGTCTATAATGCAGGGAATGGTGTCTATAATGCAGGGAATGGTGTCTATAATGCAGGGAATGGTGTCTATAATGCAGGGTATAGAGCCTATAATGCAGGGAGTAGTGTCTATAATGCAGGGAATGGTGTCTATAATGCAGGGAGTAGAGTATATAATGCAGGGTATAGAGTACATAATCCCGGGAGTAGTGTCTATAATGCAGGGAGTAGAGTATATAATGCAGGGTATAGAGTACATAATCCCGGGAGTAGTGTCTATAATGCAGGGTATAGAGTATATAATGCAGGGTATAGAGTCTATAATGCAGGGAGTAGTCTATAATGCAGGGAGTAGAGTATATAATGCAGGGAGTAGTGTCTATAATGCAGGGAGTAGAGTCTATAATGCAGGGAGTAGAGTCTATAATGCAGGGTATAGAGTCTATAATGCAGGGAGTAGAGTATATAATGCAGGGAGTAGAGTCTATAATGCAGGGAGTAGAGTATATAATGCAGGGTATAGAGTCTATAATGCAGGGAGTAATGTCTATAATGCAGGGTATAGAGTCTATAATGCAGGGAGTAGTGTCTATAATGCAGGGAGTAGTGTCTATAATGCAGGGAGTAGAGTATATAATGCAGGGTATAGAGTCTATAATGCAGGGAGTAGTGTCTATAATGCAGGGAGTAGTGTCTATAATGCAGGGAGTAGTGTCTATAATGCAGGGAGTAGAGTATATAATGCAGGGTATAGAGTCTATAATGCAGGGAGTAGTGTCTATAATGCAGGGAGTAGTGTCTATAATGCAGGGAGTAGTGTCTATAATGCAGGAAGTAGTGTCTATAATGCAGGGAGTAGTGTCTATAATGCAGGGAGTAGTGTCTATAATGCAGGGAGTAGTGTCTATAATGCAGGGATTAGAGTATATAATGCAGGGTATAGAGTCTATAATGCAGGGAGTAGAGTCTATAATGCAGGGAGTAGAGTATATAATGCAGGGAGTAGTGTCTATAATGCAGGGAGTAGAGTATATAATGCAGGGTATAGAGTCTATAATGCAGGGAGTAGTGTCTATAATGCAGGGTATAGAGTCTATAATGCAGGGAGTAGAGTATATAATGCAGGGAGTAGTCTATAATGCAGGGAGTAGAGTATATAATGCAGGGAGTAGTGTCTATAATGCAGGGAGTAGAGTCTATAATGCAGGGAGTAGAGTCTATAATGCAGGGTATAGAGTCTATAATGCAGGGAGTAGAGTATATAATGCAGGGAGTAGAGTCTATAATGCAGGGAGTAGAGTATATAATGCAGGGTATAGAGTCTATAATGCAGGGAGTAATGTCTATAATGCAGGGTATAGAGTCTATAATGCAGGGAGTAGTGTCTATAATGCAGGGAGTAGTGTCTATAATGCAGGGAGTAGAGTATATAATGCAGGGTATAGAGTCTATAATGCAGGGAGTAGTGTCTATAATGCAGGGAGTAGTGTCTATAATGCAGGGAGTAGTGTCTATAATGCAGGGAGTAGAGTATATAATGCAGGGTATAGAGTCTATAATGCAGGGAGTAGTGTCTATAATGCAGGGAGTAGTGTCTATAATGCAGGGAGTAGTGTCTATAATGCAGGGAGTAGTGTCTATAATGCAGGGAGTAGTGTCTATAATGCAGGGAGTAGTGTCTATAATGCAGGGAGTAGTGTCTATAATGCAGGGATTAGAGTATATAATGCAGGGTATAGAGTCTATAATGCAGGGAGTAGAGTCTATAATGCAGGGAGTAGAGTATATAATGCAGGGAGTAGTGTCTATAATGCAGGGAGTAGAGTATATAATGCAGGGTATAGAGTCTATAATGCAGGGAGTAGTGTCTATAATGCAGGGTATAGAGTCTATAATGCAGGGAGTAGAGTATATAATGCAGGGTATAGAGTCTATAATGCAGGGAGTAGTGTCTATAATGCAGGGAGTAGAGTATATAATGCAGGGTATAGAGTCTATAATGCAGGGAGTAGAGTCTATAATGCAGGGAGTAGAGTATATAATGCAGGGAGTAGTGTCTATAATGCAGGGAATAGAGTCTATAATGCAGGGAGTAGAGTATATAATGCAGGGTATAGAGTCTATAATGCAGGGAGTAGTGTCTATAATGCAGGGAATATAGTCTATAATGCAGGGTAAAGACTCTATAATGCAGGGAGTAGTGTCTATAATGCAGGTAGTAGAGTATATAATGCAGGGAGTAGTGTCAATAATGCAGGGAGTAGTGTCAATAATGCAGGGAGTAGTGTCAATAATGCAGGGAGTAGTGTCTATAATGCAGGGAATAGCGTCTATAATGCAGGGAGGAGTCTCTATAATACAAGGAGTAGTGTCTATAATGCAGCGAATAGTGTCTATAATGCAGGGAGTAGTGTCTGTAATGCAGGGTATAGAGTCATAATACAGGGAGTAGTGTCTATAATGCAGGGAGTAGAGTCTATAATGCATGGAAGAGAGTCTATAATGTAGGGAATAGTGTCTATAATGCAGGGAGTAGTGTCTATAATGCAGGGAGTAGTGTCTATAATGCAGGGAGTAGTGTCTATAATGCAGGGATTAGAGTATATAATGCAGGGTATAGAGTCTATAATGCAGGGAGTAGAGTCTATAATGCAGGGAGTAGAGTATATAATGCAGGGAGTAGAGTCTATAATGCAGGGAGTAGAGTATATAATGCAGGGTATAGAGTCTATAATGCAGGGAGTAGAGTATATAATGCAGGGTATAGAGTCTATAATGCAGGGAGTAGAGTCTATAATGCAGGGAGTAGAGTCTATAATGCAGGGAGTAGTGTCTATAATGCAGGGAGTAGAGTCTATAATGCAGGGAGTAGTGTCTATAATGCAGGGAGTAGTGTCTATAATGCAGGGAGTAGTGTCTATAATGCAGGGAGTAGTGTCTATAATGCAGGGAGTAGTGTCAATAATGCAGGGAGTAGAGTCTATAATGCAGGGAGTAGTGTCTATAATGCAGGGAGTAGTGTCTATAATGCAGGGAGTAGTGTCTATAATGCAGGGATTAGAGTCTATAATGCAGGGAGTAGTGTCTATAATGCAGGGAGTAGAGTCTATAATGCAGGGAGTAGTGTCTATAATGCAGGGAGTAGTGTCTATAATGCAGGGAGTAGTGTCTATAATGCAGGGAGTAGTGTCTATAATGCAGGGAGTAGTGTCAATAATGCAGGGAGTAGAGTCTATAATGCAGGGAGTAGTGTCTATAATGCAGGGAGTAGTGTCTATAATGCAGGGAGTAGTGTCTATAATGCAGGGAGTAGTGTCTATAATGCAGGGAGTAGTGTCTATAATGCAGGGAGTAGAGTATATAATGCAGGGTGTAGAGTCTATAATGCTGCAATAGACCCATAGTTGATGTAATAAACTCCAAATGTAATACAGTTGTCACAGACTATTTAAATATTAATTTCCTGTACTTACATTATACGTAAACGCCTTTTCATCAGGTTTTTGTTTGGCAGACCTCACTTGTGTAGTGACATTATTAAATTATATTTTTGGTATCAAACTGTTTTTTTATTCTGGTTGTCCTGAAAAAATAAAAAAGTGAAGCACTTCAATGTGAGGGGTCGCCAAGCAGATGCATGAAATGAGTGACAAAACTGGACTGATACGCTGATTGGGTGTGGGACTGATTAAATTAAATGATGTTCCTGGTAATAGCCACTGTGACACAATTCTGACCAAGATTGAACCTTGAACTCATCCTTGACCACAGGCCAAACTCTATTCCTAGCTCACAACTCCAACCCTAACCTTGCCATAGCCTTATCACAAAACCCCAGCAAAATTTTCTCCAAAAAGGACCTAGAGATAATCCAAACTGAATATGAAGGCAGTTTCACATCAGAGGATGGCAAATTACCCAAAATATTAGAGAGTGAGTCAATTAATCACGTATACCACTGGTGTGTAATGTGTGAGTATCCCCTGTTGAACATGAATTACAGGGCGGCTTAGAGTGTGACGTGGTGCATCAACGTTAATCTGGAACATACTGGTAACCTCTCCTCTCGCATTCCTCTCTCTGTTCCCCTCCTCTGTTTTCTCCCCTCCTCTGCTGTCTTCTCCTCTCCTCCTCTTCTCTAAGCTGCTTCAGAGGAAGTCAAATGAAAAGGGATCTGGCAGACCAAATTAAATGCATTTCTGTCAGTGCCGCTCAAATCCCTCTTTCCCTTCAGTCTTTTTCTCTCTCCATTTCTCTCCCTCCATCTGTTTCTCTTTCCATCTCTCTCTCCCTTCGTCTCTCGGTCTCTCTCTCCCACCCTTGCTCTCTCTCCCCTCCATCTCTTTCTCTCTCTGTTTCTCTCCCTCCTCTCTCTCTCTCTCCATCTCTTTCTCCCTCTGTTTCTCTCCCTCTTCTCTCTCCATCTCTCCCCTCAGAGGGAGGTGTGATGGATCTGTTACTATGACTGACTCTGACTGCTTGTTAAGAGCAGTCTCTTCCTGTCACATCCACCAGTCACACACTTTCATTTCCTCCTATTACACAGCTACCTCTTTCTATCTCCTCTCCATTCTTCCCCTCCTCTCTTTCAAAACCCACAATGCAAGGGAGACTCTTTTCCCAGCCTTTTTAATCAGTTTCTGACAATCCACCTGTCTGTCTTCATTCGTGTGAGGACAGGTTTGATTGTGGGTTCTTGAGAAGGGAGCGGAGCAGGATTCAGAGACGTTCAAATCACCCTCACTTCCCCCTACACCGATGGGACAGGTGTCAAAACATTTGATGACACGGGCGGCGAGCCGAGGACATGTGACCGATTGCACCTGAGGAGAAGGGGACGTCAGGTAAATCAGCTGACCAGAGGAGAGCATGGTGGCTGGCTATAAGTTTGGTCCCTATGGAAACTGTACTGTAGCCGTCACCTTGCATCAAGCACTAATCTTCATATGATTGACAGCTTGAGAAACTATGAGAAAGTGCATTCCGTGTGTATCAACGTCTCTGAAATGAGTTCTCACCATCTCTATGGATTGCTTTCCTTTACAGTACTCCTAAATCGTGTTTGTCTGCTGTGTGATTCAGAACTGCTGAGTAAAACTGAACCATAACTGAACTGAAACCTATTTAACCTGCTTTAAACCCACTAAATGCTGACTCTGTATGTGTGTCTCTTCACCCTGGAGGTGTGCGGGGTCAGGGGTTCAGAGGAGAGGGGAAGAGCCCCTCTGTCCCCCTCTGCCCCAGCATGGATGATGACAGAAGCCACCAAAGGAGCAGGAGAAGACCCACAACAGGATCCTCACACTGATGGCAGGCCTGAACTCACGTTCACCTCTCCTGTTAATTCTTAGTAAACACACTGGCAACAGGCTCCCGAGAGGGGCGTATGTGTGTGGGTGCGTGTGTGGGTGCGTGTGTGTGTGTGTGTGGGTGCGTGCGTGCGTGTGTGTGTGTGGGTGCGTGTGTGTGTGTGTGTGTGTGTGTGTGTGTGTGTGTGTGTGTGTGTGTGTGTGTGTGTGTGTGTGTGTGTGTGTGTGTGTGTGTGTGTGTGTGTGTGTGTGTGTGTGTGTGTGTGTGTGTGTTTGTTGTGCTGTGTTCAGGAGGGTCTGACTGACCGGTGATGAGTGACCCCTTCAGGTTTAGCCCCAGGCTGATCCCCAGGCCCTTCGAAGACTACTGCTTGTTTACTGCACTGAGCCAGAGCAAGTTCCTTACCATGCCCGAGACCCACACCTACCCAGCCCCACACCGGCCTGCCCTACACCCCAAGCCCACACCTACCCAGCCCAGCCTGCCCTACACCTACAGTCCACACCTACCCTACCCCAGCCCCACACCTACCCAGCCCCAGCCTGCCCTACACCCCAAGCCCACACCTACCCAGCCCAGCATGCCCTACACCCACAATCCACACCTACCCAACCCAGAATGCCCTACACCCACAGTCCCACACCTACCCAGCCCTAGCCTTCCCTTCACCCACAGCCCACACCTACCCAGCCCAGAATGCCCTACACCCAGAGCCTACACCTACCCAGCCCAACCTGCCCTACACCCACAGGCCATACCTACCAAGCCCAGCCTGCCCTACACCAACAGCTCACTTCTACTCAGCCCAGCCTGCCCTACTACACCCACAGCCAACACCTACCCATCCCAGCCTGCCCTACACCCACAAACCACACCTACCCAGCCCAGCCTGCCCAATTCACACAGCCCACACCTACCCATCCCAGCCTGCACTACTCCCACAGCCCACACCTACCCAGACCAGCCTGCCCTACTCACACAGCCCACACCTACCCACCCCAACCTGCCCTACTCCCACAGCCAACAACTACCCAACCCAGCCTGCCCTACACCCACAGCCCACACCTACCCAGCCGTCTCTACACCCACAGCCAACACCTTTATCCTCTCAGCCTCATCTGTTAGCACCGGGTGGCCCTCTCCTCCCCCTCTGTTTACATTCAGATGACAGCACCCGTCCTCAGCTTCCTGATGCTGACCAGAGATGTCCCCGTGACCCTGGGTTGGGACCAAGGGGGAGAGAAAGGGCAGAGGGGAACCTATAGCTGCCACACCCAGATCCAGCTCTATACTCTTGTCCACCAGCTCCAGCATTGTGCATTTAATCTAAAGAAAGGCCTCCAGATTTCCTAGCTTAGGTAAACAAATACAAACATAGACTGAGAACAACTTCTAAAGACCAAACCCCAGGGCAGCCCGGCAAGAGACCTGAGGTGGCAGAACGGAGTGCTCGGGTTGGGGTGTAGGGTTTGAGCATAGCCTGAAGGTAGGGATGGGCAGTTCCTCTTGCTGTTCCGTAGGCAAGTACCATGGCCTTGTAGTGGATGTGAGCTTCAACTGGAAGCCAGTGGAGTGTGCGAAGGAGCCTGGTGACATGAGAGAACTTGGGAAGGTTGAAAACCAGGCAGGCTGCAGCATTCTGGATAAGTTGCAGGGGTTTGATGGTACAAGCAGGGAGCCCAGCCAACAGCGAGTTGCAGTAGTCCAGACGGTACAGGACAAAACCCTGGATTAGGACCTGTGTGAGGAAAGGTTGTACTCTACGGATGTTGTAGCGCATGAACCTGCAGGAGCGAGCCACTGCTTTGATGTTTGCAGAGAACGACAGGGTGTTGTCTAGGGTAACGCCAAGATTCTTTCCACTCTGGGAGGGTGACACTGTGGAGTTGTCAACTGTGATGGAGAGGTCTTTAAGTGGGCAGGCCGTCGACGGGAGGAAGAGCAGCTCAGTCTTGTCGAGGTTGAGCTTGAGGTGGTGGGCCGTCATCCAAGTTGAGATATCTGCCAGAGATGAGTGTCGCCACCTGGGTGTCAGAAGGGGGAAAAGTGAAAAGTAGTTGAGTGTCATCCGCATAGCAATGATAGGAGAGACCATGTGAGGATATGACGGAGCAGAGTGACATGGTGTATAGAGAGAAGAGGGCCTAGAACCGAGCCTTGGGGGACACCAGTAGTGAGAGTACGTGGTGCAGACACAGATCCTCTCCATGTCACCTGGTGACACGCACAACTAACAAACAACTATCTAACCTCTGATCTCATATACCACCATTTGTGTTTCCATATAAAACGACTGGGAACAAAATAAAAGTGAGGGTAGACGGGGCTGTGTTATTATGGTGCTATGCTTCACTACCAGTCCAAAGGTGACTGGTTTGGTCACAGTGTAACTTATAGAAAGTATATTACTAGAGAGGAAGTAGGAAGTGATAGGAAAATAAGCTCCAGAGTGGTTCACATACCATAAATACTGCAGTGCATTCAGACTGACCCTAGAGTATCGTTCAAATTGTTAACACCCCATGAAAAGTCTTATTGCCTGACTTCAGATCAGCAGTTGCAGGCATGTTGGATTATATCTGGCTCTACTTCCTCTTTTGGACCAGGCTATGACTTACACTCATCTCCCCACACTGCAGTTAAAAGTTACCCACAGATCTAAAATCAGATTAACCTACCCTCAATTCTAACCTTATCCACTGCGGAGTAAAGACATATCTGACCCTGTATCAGTGGTTAGAGATAGGGCAGCATATACCTTACTGCTCTGCACACCTCTGTCTGTCTGACTCCCTGGCACAGCCACATTTACCAGTCCCAGCAATGTACAGGCCTCCTCGTCAGACTCTCTGTGCCAACTACAGGCTGCCCATAATGGAGGCCTAGCCCGGCCCAGTAATCCATCCTTCTGTTTACGACTGCTGGGGCCTCTTATACACAACCAGCTACATGGAGGAGCTCATGTCACGCTGACCAAGACGGCCAACCTCAAACATCCACACAGATATCTGAACCAGCCAGAGTCTTAACCCTGCTCTCTCTCACTCCTTCTCCATGTCTTTATATCTGTCCCTCTCTCTCACTCTCTCTGTGTGTCCCTCTCTCTGTCTCTCTTTCCAGCTCTCTTCATCCAGCCCTACTCACTAACTCACTCCATCTCCCCTTTTGGTCTGACGCTATCACTCTAGCTCAGGGTAGATTTCAGGCCTATTCTCCAAATCATCTGACACTTTGTGGCTGCTCCAGTTGCTCCTGCCCGACATCTTATTTCATAGGCCCAGGGAGTGGGGTTTGGCAAGCTGCTAATACATGAAACCAATATGACTTCCACAACTGGTCGGTGGAAAAAGGCATCAGGCACCTTGCTTCAGGTAATTGATAGCTTCTGCTGGGTGATATGGACAACCAGGGAACTGTGAACATGCTGTGTGTGTGTGTGTGTGTGTGTGTGTGTGTGTGTGTGTGTGTGTGTGTGTGTGTGTGTGTGTGTATATGTCTCTCTATCTCTCTCGCTCTGGCTTCCCAGGTTACGTTGCTCTGGGGGTAACAGTCACACGGCTGGAAACATTATATTAGCCCAGGAAATAAGCCCAAGCCACTTTCACTTTCCTGTGACATCACACAACGTCCAGTAATAAAAGTGCTGCTCTTACCTATTCCTGCATATCATGACATTACAGTTGCCCCATATAGAGACCTGGCTGAAATTTGATTTGCCAAATTTCCACGAGGACTGGTGGGAAGATAGCTAAAGCTTCTGCATGGGGACTGACAGGGATGGTTGGGGTGAATTAGTGTCATGTGTTGACTTGGTCTCATCACTGTGCAGGCTCCTTTCCACTTTGAAGGCCCCTGACTGTTGACATCACTAAAGCTGAGCAGGCATTGGAGTGAACAGACTGAGGGGTGGGGGGCTGGAAAAACACTAGGCCTCTCACAGAGAAGGGGTGGGGTGTGTGTGTGTGTGTGTGTGTGTGTGTGTGTGTGTGTGTGTGTGTGTGTGTGTGTGTGTGTGTGGTACTTGTGATCTCCGTGGTAATTGAAAGGCTGCCCTTTCCACCAGATTAACCCCCTAAGGGTCATGGGTGCCATCAATTATGTCACCCCCAAACTGGGCTTCCCTATACACACCGAATTATATGAAGTGTAAAACATTAGAAAAATGTGTCTGAAACATCAGAGAAGCACATTTGAGCAGACAAGGGGGGGTGTGGGGTTGTAAAGAGACACCATAGAAGGAGTAGGCCTCAACAAGTGAGTGTGTTTGAAGGCATTGTCATGCATTAGCAAGGGCAGGGTGTCTATGTACGGAACAGCTACAGTCCATCTTTAAGGGCAGAATGCAGGGAGGACGGATGGACATATGCTTTGCACAGGGCCAAATGAGGCAGAACCCAATTGGCTTTTGTGGTCATCCCTTTTGGTGGGAAAGAAAAAGCAAATCTGTTTTAGGGTCGCAATCCAACAGTCCAATTCAGCCCCACAAACATCACACAAAAACCCTACTCGCACGGCTCTAACCGTCGCACAGGTCATCATGAGAGCGGATCCAGTTGAATGTAATGGTTAAACCACATACCCCCATCTAAATGAGCTCTGCAGATGGCTACCACACACACACACAGATTTGCCTCCACATCAGGGGACTGGTAAGGACATACACATTCTACACAGACTACTACCCCAGCCTTCCTGACTAGACTAAATGAATCACTGTCCACCATAAGAAAGCATCTGGGGTGTAAGGACTAACTTAGGACAGAAAAGATAGAGCTTGACAGAGATGGAAGACACATGGCACTTGCTCACATGAGCATGCTACTAGACTGCTCCCTCCCTCCACCTAAAAGTTGATCACAGATTGTAGATAGCAGATTCAGATCAGCACCTCTCTCTTGCCAATCAAATATTTTTGCTGACTGGGGGAAAGCCAGGATCTCTCCCAGAAAGTTACAATGTTACACACACTCCAATGCTCCACACCTCATTTCCTAAAAAATGCTAAACCAATAATGGGGATTTCCATCATTCTCCTGCAGCATCGCTAGCACAGGATGAGGTGGTTTAGCATGTCTATAGGGACAGAACTGGGCCATTTATAGGAGGTAAGCTCTGATTGACTAGAGTTAACATTAGAGTAGGGTTGAAAATGCTGCGATTTAACTGTTCCATTGAAAGAACACAGGGCTCAGATCCATCGGGTCAACCCCAGCTCTGCCTAGAGAGGTATGTGACTGTATGAACAGAAAGGCCTGAGGTCCATCACTTCTCTGGCTAGAGAGGTATGTGACTGTATGAACAGAAAGGCCTGAGGTCCATCACTGCTCTGGCTAGAGAGGTATGTGACTGTATGAACAGAAAGGCCTGAGGTCCATCACTGCTCTGGCTAGAGAGGTATGTGACTGTATGAACAGAAAGGCCTGAGGTCCATCACTGCTCTGGCTAGAGAGGTATGTGACTGTATGAACAGAAAGGCCTGAGGTCCATCACTGCTCTGGCTAGAGAGGTATGTGACTGTATGAACAGAAAGGCCTGAGGTCCATCACTGCTCTGGCTAGAGAGGTATGTGACTGTATGAACAGAAAGGCCTGAGGTCCATCACTTCTCTGGCTAGAGAGGTATGTGACTGTATGAACAGAAAGGCCTGAGGTCCATCACTGCTCTGGCTAGAGAGGTATGTGACTGTATGAACAGGAAGGCCTGAGGTCCATCACTGCTCTGGCTAGAGAGGTATGTGACTGTATGAACAGAAATGCCTGAGGTCCATCACTGCTCTGGCTAGAGAGGTATGTGACTGTATGAACAGGAAGGCCTGAGGTCCATCACTTCTCTGGCTAGAGAGGTATGTGACTGTATGAACAGGAAGGCCTGAGGTCCATCACTGCTCTGGCTAGAGAGGTATGTGACTGTATGAACAGAAAGGCCTGAGGTCCATCACTGCTCTGGCTAGAGAGGTATGTGACTGTATGAACAGAAAGACCTGAGGTCCATCACTGCTCTGGCTAGAGAGGTATGTGACTGTATGAACAGAAAGACCTGAGGTCCATCACTGCTCTGTCTAGAGAGGTATGTGACTGTATGAACAGAAAGACCTGAGGTCCATCACTTCTCTGGCTAGAGAGGTATGTGACTGTATGAACAGAAAGGCCTGAGGTCCATCACTTCTCTGGCTAGAGAGGTATGTGACTGTATGAACAGAAAGGCCTGAGGTCCATCACTGCTCTGTCTAGAGAGGTATGTGACTGTATGAACAGAAAGACCTGAGGTCCATCACTTCTCTGGCTAGAGAGGTATGTGACTGTATGAACAGAAAGGCCTGAGGTCCATCACTTCTCTGGCTAGAGAGGTATGTGACTGTATGAACAGAAAGGCCTGAGGTCCATCACTGCTCTGGCTAGAGAGGTAGTTGAATGTATGAACAGAAAGGCCTGAGGTCCATCACTTCTCTGGCTAGAGAGGTATGTGACTGTATGAACAGAAAGGCCTGAGGTCCATCACTTCTCTGGCTAGAGAGGTATGTGACTGTATGAACAGGAAGGCCTGAGGTCCATCACTTCTCTGGCTAGAGAGGTATGTGACTGTATGAACAGAAAGGCCTTGAGGTCCATCACTGCTCTGGCTAGAGAGGTATGTGACTGTATGAACAGAAAGGCCTGAGGTCCATCACTGCTCTGGCTAGAGAGGTATGTGACTGTATGAACAGAAAGGCCTGAGGTCCATCACTGCTCTGGCTAGAGAGGTATGTGACTGTATGAACAGGAAGGCCTGAGGTCCATCACTGCTCTGGCTAGAGAGGTATGTGACTGTATGAACAGAAAGGCCTGAGGTCCATCACTTCTCTGGCTAGAGAGGTATGTGACTGTATGAACAGAAAGGCCTGAGGTCCATCACTGCTCTGGCTAGAGAGGTATGTGACTGTACGAACAGAAAGGCCTGAGGTCCATCACTGCTCTGGCTAGAGAGGTATGTGACTGTATGAACAGAAAGGCCTGAGGTCCATCACTGCTCTGGCTAGAGAGGTATGTGACTGTATGAACAGAAAGGCCTGAGGTCCATCACTGCTCTGGCTAGAGAGGTATGTGACTGTATGAACAGAAAGGCCTGAGATCCATCACTGCTCTGGCTAGAGAGGTATGTGACTGTATGAACAGAAAGGCCTGAGGTCCATCACTTCTCTGGCTAGAGAGGTATGTGACTGTATGAACAGAAAGGCCTGAGGTCCATCACTGCTCTGGCTAGAGAGGTATGTGACTGTATGAACAGGAAGGCCTGAGGTCCATCACTGCTCTGGCTAGAGAGGTATGTGACTGTATGAACAGAAATGCCTGAGGTCCATCACTGCTCTGGCTAGAGAGGTATGTGACTGTATGAACAGGAAGGCCTGAGGTCCATCACTTCTCTGGCTAGAGAGGTATGTGACTGTATGAACAGGAAGGCCTGAGGTCCATCACTGCTCTGGCTAGAGAGGTATGTGACTGTATGAACAGAAAGGCCTGAGGTCCATCACTGCTCTGGCTAGAGAGGTATGTGACTGTATGAACAGAAAGACCTGAGGTCCATCACTGCTCTGGCTAGAGAGGTATGTGACTGTATGAACAGAAAGACCTGAGGTCCATCACTGCTCTGTCTAGAGAGGTATGTGACTGTATGAACAGAAAGACCTGAGGTCCATCACTTCTCTGGCTAGAGAGGTATGTGACTGTATGAACAGAAAGGCCTGAGGTCCATCACTTCTCTGGCTAGAGAGGTATGTGACTGTATGAACAGAAAGGCCTGAGGTCCATCACTGCTCTGTCTAGAGAGGTATGTGACTGTATGAACAGAAAGACCTGAGGTCCATCACTTCTCTGGCTAGAGAGGTATGTGACTGTATGAACAGAAAGGCCTGAGGTCCATCACTTCTCTGGCTAGAGAGGTATGTGACTGTATGAACAGAAAGGCCTGAGGTCCATCACTGCTCTGGCTAGAGAGGTAGTTGACTGTATGAACAGAAAGGCCTGAGGTCCATCACTTCTCTGGCTAGAGAGGTATGTGACTGTATGAACAGAAAGGCCTGAGGTCCATCACTTCTCTGGCTAGAGAGGTATGTGACTGTATGAACAGGAAGGCCTGAGGTCCATCACTTCTCTGGCTAGAGAGGTATGTGACTGTATGAACAGAAAGGCCTTGAGGTCCATCACTGCTCTGGCTAGAGAGGTATGTGACTGTATGAACAGAAAGACCTGAGGTCCATCACTTCTCTGGCTAGAGAGGTATGTGACTGTATGAACAGAAAGGCCTGAGGTCCATCACTTCTCTGGCTAGAGAGGTATGTGACTGTATGAACAGAAAGGCCTGAGGTCCATCACTGCTCTGGCTAGAGAGGTAGTTGACTGTATGAACAGAAAGGCCTGAGGTCCATCACTTCTCTGGCTAGAGAGGTATGTGACTGTATGAACAGAAAGGCCTGAGGTCCATCACTTCTCTGGCTAGAGAGGTATGTGACTGTATGAACAGGAAGGCCTGAGGTCCATCACTTCTCTGGCTAGAGAGGTATGTGACTGTATGAACAGAAAGGCCTTGAGGTCCATCACTGCTCTGGCTAGAGAGGTATGTGACTGTATGAACAGAAAGGCCTGAGGTCCATCACTTCTCTGGCTAGAGAGGTATGTGACTGTATGAACAGGAAGGCCTGAGGTCCATCACTTCTCTGGCTAGAGAGGTATGTGACTGTATGAACAGAAAGGCCTTGAGGTCCATCACTGCTCTGGCTAGAGAGGTATGTGACTGTATGAACAGAAAGACCTGAGGTCCATCACTTCTCTGGCTAGAGAGGTATGTGACTGTATGAACAGAAAGGCCTGAGGTCCATCACTTCTCTGGCTAGAGAGGTATGTGACTGTATGAACAGAAAGGCCTGAGGTCCATCACTGCTCTGGCTAGAGAGGTAGTTGACTGTATGAACAGAAAGGCCTGAGGTCCATCACTTCTCTGGCTAGAGAGGTATGTGACTGTATGAACAGAAAGGCCTGAGGTCCATCACTTCTCTGGCTAGAGAGGTATGTGACTGTATGAACAGGAAGGCCTGAGGTCCATCACTTCTCTGGCTAGAGAGGTATGTGACTGTATGAACAGAAAGGCCTTGAGGTCCATCACTGCTCTGGCTAGAGAGGTATGTGACTGTATGAACAGAAAGGCCTGAGGTCCATCACTGCTCTGGCTAGAGAGGTATGTGACTGTATGAACAGAAAGGCCTGAGGTCCATCACTGCTCTGGCTAGAGAGGTATGTGACTGTATGAACAGGAAGGCCTGAGGTCCATCACTGCTCTGGCTAGAGAGGTATGTGACTGTATGAACAGAAAGGCCTGAGGTCCATCACTTCTCTGGCTATAGAGGTATGTGACTGTATGAACAGAAAGGCCTGAGGTCCATCACTTCTCTGGCTAGAGAGGTATGTGACTGTATGAACAGAAAGGCCTGAGGTCCATCACTGCTCTGGCTAGAGAGGTATGTGACTGTATGAACAGGAAGGCCTGAGGTCCATCACTGCTCTGGCTAGAGAGGTATGTGACTGTATGAACATAAATGCCTGAGGTCCATCACTGCTCTGGCTAGAGAGGTATGTGACTGAATGAGCAGAACGCCCTGAGCTCCATCACTTCTCTGGCTAGAGAGGTATGTGACTGTATGAACAGGAAGGCCTGAGGTCCATCACTGCTCTGGCTAGAGAGGTATGTGACTGTATGAACAGAAAGGCCTGAGGTCCATCACTGCTCTGTCTAGAGAGGTATGTGACTGTATGAACAGAAAGACCTGAGGTCCATCACTTCTCTGGCTAGAGAGGTATGTGACTGTATGAACAGAAAGGCCTGAGGTCCATCACTTCTCTGGCTAGAGAGGTATGTGACTGTATGAACAGAAAGGCCTGAGGTCCATCACTGCTCTGGCTAGAGAGGTAGTTGACTGTATGAACAGAAAGGCCTGAGGTCCATCACTTCTCTGGCTAGAGAGGTATGTGACTGTATGAACAGAAAGGCCTGAGGTCCATCACTTCTCTGGCTAGAGAGGTATGTGACTGTATGAACAGGAAGGCCTGAGGTCCATCACTGCTCTGGCTAGAGAGGTATGTGACTGTATGAACAGGAAGGCCTGAGGTCCCTCACTGCTCTGGCTAGAGAGGTATGTGACTGTATGAACAGAAAGGCCTGAGGTCCATCACTGCTCTGGCTAGAGAGGTATGTGACTGTATGAACAGAAAGGCCTGAGGTCCATCACTTCTCTGGCTAG